>NW_028146747.1:392500-395000 GCF_055883805.1 Amblyomma maculatum
TACCAGCTGCTGCTGCTGCTGCTGCATGCTGCTGCTGCTAGCTGCTGCTTCGTCTAGCTGCTGCTGCTGCTTACTGCTGCCAGCTGCTCCTGCTGCTAGCTGCTGCTTCTGCTATCTGCTGCTACTGCTGCTGCTGCTGCTGCTGCTGCTGCTGTTAGCTGCTGCTGCTGCTAGCTGCTGCTATTACTGCTAGGTGCTGCTGCTGCTGCTGCTGCTGCTACCAGTTGGAGCTAGCTGCTGCTTGCTCCTGCTGCCAGCTGCTGCTGCTGCTGCTGCTGCTGCTGCTAGCTGCTGTTGCTGCTGCTGCTAGTTGCTGCGTCTGCTAGCTGCTGCGACTGCTAGCTGCTGATGCTAGCTGCTGCTGCAAGCTGCTGCCAGCTGCTGCTGCTGCTGCTGCTGTTAGCTGCTGCTGCTGCTACCAGCTGCTGCTTCTGCTACCAGCTGCAGCTAGCTGCTGCCAGCTGCTGCTAGATGCTGCTACTGCTGCTTCCTCCTGCTGCCAGCTGCTGCTGCTAGCTGCTGCTAGCGTCTGCCAGCTGGTGCTAGCTGCTGCTAGATTCTGCTGCTGCTGCTGCTGCTGCTGCCACCGCCAGCTGCTGCCAGCTTCTGCTAGCTGCTGCTGTGGCTGCGGCTGCTGCTAGCTGCTGCCAGCTGTTGCCAGCTGCTGCTGCTCGCTGCTCCTTCTGCTAGCTGCTGCTGCTAGTTGCTTCCGTGAGCTGCTGCTGCTAGCTGCTGCTGCTACTACTTCTGCTGCTGCTGCTACTAGCTGCAGCTTCTGCTAGCTGCTTCTGCTGCTTCTGCTGCTGCTGCTAGCTGCTGCTGCTGCTGCTTGCTTCTGCCAGCTGCTGCTGCTGCTGCTAGCTGCTGCTGCTGCTAGCTGCTGCTTCTTCTAGCTGCTGCTGCTGCTTGCTGCTGCCAGCTGCTGCTGCTGCTAGCTGCTGCTTCTTCTAGCTGCTGCTGCTGCTTCTGCTATCTGCTGTTGCAGCTAGGTGCTGCTGCTACCAGCTGCTGCTAACTGCTACTGCTGCTGCTGCTAGCTGCTGCTATTACTGCTAGGTGCTGCTGCTACCAGCTGGAGCTAGCTGCTGCTACTGCTGCTTGCCCCTGCTGCCAGCTGCTGCTGCTGCTGCTGCTAGCTGCTGCTAGCTTCTGCCAGCTGCTGCTGCTGCTGCTCGCTGCTGCTTCTGCTAGCTGCTGCTGCTAGTTGCTTCTGCGAGCTGCTGCTGCTAGCTGCTGCTGCTGCTTCCAGCTGCTGCTAGCTGCTGCCAGCTGCTGCTGCTGCTCCTGCTGCTACCAGCTGGAGCTAGCTGCTGCTACTGCTGCCAGCTGCTGCTAGCTTCTGCCAGCTGCTGCTAGCTGATGCTGCCAGCTGCTGCTAGCTGCTGCCAGCTGCTGCTAGCTTCTGCCAGCTGCTGCTAGCTGCTGCTGCTGCTGCCAGCTGCTGCTGCTGCTAGCTGCTGCTGCCAGCTGCTGCTAGCTGATGCTGCTGCTATCTGCTGCTGCTGCTGCTTCTGCTGCTACCAGCTGCTGCTGCTGCTGCTTCTGCTACCAGCTGCAGCTAGCTGCTGCCAGCTGCTGCTAGATGCTGCTACTGCTGCTTCCTCCTGCTGCCAGCTGCTGCTGCTAGCTGCTGCTAGCGTCTGCCAGCTGGTGCTAGCTGCTGCTAGATTCTGCTGCTGCTGCTGCTGCTGCTGTTGCTGCTGCTGCCGCTGCTGCTGCTGCTGCTGCTGCTGCTACTGCTGCTTCCTCCTGCTGCCAGCTGCTGCTGCTAGCTGCTGCTAGCGTCTGCCAGCTGGTGCTAGCTGCTGCTAGATTCTGCTGCTGCTGCTGCTGCTGCTGTTGCTGCTGCTGCCGCTGCTGCTGCTGCTGCTGCTGCTGCTGCTGCTACTCCTACTGCTGCTGCTAGCTGCTGCTAGCTGATGCTGCTGCTATCTGCTGCTGCTGCTTCTGCTACCAGCTGCAGCTAGCTGCTGCCAGCTGCTGCTAGATGCTGCTACTGCTGCTTCCTCCTGCTGCCAGCTGCGGCTGCTGCTGCTAGCTGCTGCTAGCGTCTGCCAGCTGGTGCTAGCTGCTGCTAGATTCTGCTGCTGCTGCTAGCTGCTTCTGCTGCTGCTGCTAGCTGCTGTTGCTGCTGCTTGCTGCTGCCAGCTGCTGCTGCTGCTAGCTGCTGCTTCGTCTAGCTGCTGCTGCTGCTTACTGCTGCCAGCTGCTCCTGCTGCTACTACTACCAGCTGCTGCTGCTGCTGCTACCAGCTGCAGCTAGCTGCTTCCAGCTGCTGCTAGATGCTACTACTGCTGCTTACTCCTGCTGCCAGCTGCTGCTGCTGCTGCTGCTACTGCTCCTGCTGCTGCTGCCAGCTTCTGCTCGCTGCTGCTGCTGCTGCTGCTACCAGCTACAGCTAGCTGCTGCTAGATGCTGCTACTGCTGCTTGCTCCTGTTGCCAGCTGCTGCTGCTGCTTGCTCCTGCTGCCAGCTGCTGCTGCTGCTGCTGATGCTGCT
>NW_028146747.1:397500-435000 GCF_055883805.1 Amblyomma maculatum
TGCTGCTGTTAGCTGCTGCTGCTGCTACCAGCTGCTGCTGCTGCTGCTGCATGCTGCTGCTGCTAGCTGCTGCTTCGTCTAGCTGCTGCTGCTGCTTACTGCTGCCAGCTGCTCCTGCTGCTAGCTGCTGCTTCTGCTATCTGCTGCTACTGCTGCTGCTGCTGCTGCTGTTAGCTGCTGCTGCTGCTAGCTGCTGCTATTACTGCTAGGTGCTGCTGCTGCTGCTGCTGCTGCTGCTGCTGCTACCAGTTGGAGCTAGCTGCTGCTTGCTCCTGCTGCCAGCTGCTGCTGCTGCTGCTGCTAGCTGCTGTTGCTGCTGCTGCTAGTTGCTGCGTCTGCTAGCTGCTGCGACTGCTAGCTGCTGATGCTAGCTGCTGCTGCAAGCTGCTGCCAGCTGCTGCTGCTGCTGCTGCTGTTAGCTGCTGCTGCTGCTACCAGCTGCTGCTTCTGCTACCAGCTGCAGCTAGCTGCTGCCAGCTGCTGCTAGATGCTGCTACTGCTGCTTCCTCCTGCTGCCAGCTGCTGCTGCTAGCTGCTGCTAGCGTCTGCCAGCTGGTGCTAGCTGCTGCTAGATTCTGCTGCTGCTGCTGCTGCTGCTGCCGCCGCCAGCTGCTGCCAGCTTCTGCTAGCTGCTGCTGTGGCTGCGGCTGCTGCTAGCTGCTGCCAGCTGTTGCCAGCTGCTGCTGCTCGCTGCTCCTTCTGCTAGCTGCTGCTGCTAGTTGCTTCCGTGAGCTGCTGCTGCTAGCTGCTGCTGCTACTACTTCTGCTGCTGCTGCTACTAGCTGCAGCTTCTGCTAGCTGCTTCTGCTGCTTCTGCTGCTGCTGCTAGCTGCTGCTGCTGCTGCTTGCTTCTGCCAGCTGCTGCTGCTGCTGCTAGCTGCTGCTTCTTCTAGCTGCTGCTGCTGCTTGCTGCTGCCAGCTGCTGCTGCTGCTAGCTGCTGCTTCTTCTAGCTGCTGCTGCTGCTTCTGCTATCTGCTGTTGCAGCTAGGTGCTGCTGCTACCAGCTGCTGCTAACTGCTACTGCTGCTGCTGCTAGCTGCTGCTATTACTGCTAGGTGCTGCTGCTACCAGCTGGAGCTAGCTGCTGCTACTGCTGCTTGCCCCTGCTGCCAGCTGCTGCTGCTGCTGCTGCTAGCTGCTGCTAGCTTCTGCCAGCTGCTGCTGCTGCTGCTCGCTGCTGCTTCTGCTAGCTGCTGCTGCTAGTTGCTTCTGCGAGCTGCTGCTGCTAGCTGCTGCTGCTGCTTCCAGCTGCTGCTAGCTGCTGCCAGCTGCTGCTAGATTCTGCTGCTGCTGCCGCCGCTGCTGCTGCTGCTGCTGCTGCTGCCAGCTGCTACCAGCTGCTGCTGCTGCTGCTGCTGCTGCTGCTGCTGCTAGCTGCTGCTGCTGTTGCTGCTGCTGCTAGCTGCTGCTGCTGCTTGCTGCTGCCAGCTGCTACTGCTGCTGCTGCTGCTGCTAGCTGCTGCTGCTGCTGCTGCTAGCTGCTGCTAGATTCTGCTGCTGCTGCCGCTGCTGCTGCTGCTGCCAGCTGCTGCTACTGCTGCTGCTGCCAGCTGCTGCTGCTGCTGCTGCTGCTGCTAGCTGCTGCTTCTGCTAGCTGCTGCTGCCAGCTGCTGCTAGCTGCTACTTCTGCTGCTGCTTGCTTCTGCTAGCTGCTGCCAGCTGCTGCTGGTGCTGCTGCTAGCTGCTGCTTCTACTAGCTGCTGCCAGCTGCTGCTAGCTGCTACTGCTGCTATTACTTCTAGGTGCTGCTGCTGCTGCTCCTAGCTGCCGCTGATGCTTCTGCTAGCTGCTGGTACTTCTGCTAGATGCTGCCAGCTGCTGCTAGCTGCTTCTGCTGCTACTGCTGCTTGCTCCTGCTAACTGCTGCTGCTGCTGCTAGCTGCTGCCAGCTGCTGCTGCTAGCTGCTGCTGCTGTTGCCAGCTGCTGCTGTTAGCTGCTGCTGTTAGCTGCTGCTGCTTCTGCTAGCTGCTGCTGCCAGCTGCTGCTAGCTGCTACTTCTGCTGCTGCTTGCTTCTGCTAGCTGCTGCTGCTGCTAGCTGCTGCTTGTGCTAGCTGCTGCCAGTTGCTGCTAGCTGCTACTGCTGCTGCTGCTTGCTGCAGCTTCTGCTAGCTGCTGCTGCTGCTGCTGCTGCTGCTGCTTGCTGCTGCCAGCTGCTGCTGCTGCTGCTAGCTGCTGCTTCTAGCTGCTGCTTCTAGCTGCTGCTACTACTTCTGCTGCTGCTGCTGCTACTACTTCTGCTGCTGCTGCTGCCAGCTGCTGCTAGATGCTGCTACTGCTGCTTGCTCCTGCTGCCAGCTGCTACTGCTGCTTGCTCCTGCTGCCAGCTGCTGCTGCTGCTGCTGCTAGCTGCTGCTGCTTCTACTATCTCCTGCTGCTGCTATCTGCTGCCAGCTGCTGCTAGCTGCTGCACGGTGCTGCTTGCTGCTGCTGCTGCTGCTGCTGCTGCTGCTGCTACTAGCTGTGGCCAGCTGCCGCTCCTGCTGCTGCTGCTAGCTGCAGCTTCTGCTGCTGCTGCTGCTACTACTTCTGCTGCTGCTGCTGCTACTACTTCTGCTGCTGCTGCTGCTGCTGCTTGCTGCTGCCAGCTGCTGCTGCTGCTAGCTGCTGCTGCCAGCTGCTGCTAGCTGATGCTGCTGCTATCTGCTGCTGCTGCTGCTTCTGCTGCTACCAGCTGCTGCTGCTGCTTCTGCTACCAGCTGCAGCTAGCTGCTGCCAGCTGCTGCTAGATGCTGCTACTGCTGCTTCCTCCTGCTGCCAGCTGCTGCTGCTAGCTGCTGCTAGCGTCTGCCAGCTGGTGCTAGCTGCTGCTAGATTCTGCTGCTGCTGCTGCTGCTGCTGTTGCTGCTGCTGCCGCTGCTGCTGCTGCTGCTGCTGCTGCTGCTGCTGCTGCTACTCCTACTGCTGCTGCTAGCTGCTGCTAGCTGATGCTGCTGCTATCTGCTGCTGCTGCTGCTGCTACCAGCTGCTGCTGCTGCTTCTGCTACCAGCTGCAGCTAGCTGCTGCTAGATGCTGCTACTGCTGCTTCCTCCTGCTGCCAGCTGCTGCTGCTGCTGCTAGCTGCTGCTAGCGTCTGCCAGCTGGTGCTAGCTGCTGCTAGATTCTGCTGCTGCTGCTGCTGCTGCTGCTGCTGCTGCTGCTGCTGCTGCTGCTGCTGCTGCTGCTGCTGCTGCTGCTGCTGCTGCTGCTGCTGCTGCTGCTGCTAGCTGCTTCTGCTGCTGCTGCTAGCTGCTGTTGCTGCTGCTTGCTGCTGCCAGCTGCTTCTGCTGCAAGCTGCTGCTTCGTCTAGCTGCTGCTGCTGCTTACTGCTGCCAGCTGCTCCTGCTGCTACTACTACCAGCTGCTGCTGCTGCTGCTGCTACCAGCTGCAGCTAGCTGCTTCCAGCTGCTGCTAGATGCTACTACTGCTGCTTACTCCTGCTGCCAGCTGCTGCTGCTGCTGCTACTGCTCCTGCTGCTGCTGCTGCTGCTGCTGCTGCTGCTGCTGCTGCTGCTGCTGCTGCTGCTGCTGCTGCTGCTGCTGCTGCTGCTGCTGCTGCTGCTGCTGCTGCTGCTGCTGCTGCTGCTGCCAGCTTCTGCTCGCTGCTGCTGCTGCTGCTGCTGCTACCAGCTACAGCTAGCTGCTGCCAGCTGCTGCTAGATGCTGCTACTGCTGCTTGCTCCTGTTGCCACTGCTGCTGCTGCTTGCTCCTGCTGCCAGCTGCTGCTGCTGCTGCTGATGCTGCTAGCTGCTGCTTCTACTATCTCCTGCTGCTGCTGCTGCTACTACTTCTGCTGCTGCGGCTACTGCTTCTGCTGCTGCTACTGCTACTGCTGCTACTAGCTGCAGCTTCTGCTAGCTGCTTCTGCTGCTTCTGCTGCTGCTGCTAGCTGCTGCTGCTGCTGCTGCTTGCTGCTGCCAGCTGCTGCTTCTTCTAGCTGCTGCTGCTGCTGCTTCTGCTATCTGCTGTTGCTGCTAGCTGCTGCTGCTACCAGCTGCTGCTAACTGCTACTGCTGCTGCTGCTAGCTGCTGCTATTACTGCTAGGTGCTGCTGCTGCTAGCTGCTGCTGCTGCTGCTGCTGCTGCTACCAGCTGGAGCTAGCTGCTGCTACTGCTGCTTGCTCCTGCTGCCAGCTGCTGCTAGCTTCTGCCAGCTGCTGCTAGCTGCTGCTGCTGCTCGCTGCTGCTTCTGCTAGCTGCTGCTGCTAGTTGCTTCTGCGAGCTGCTGCTGCTGCTAGCTGCTGCTGCTAATGTTGCTGCTAGCTGCTGCTTCTGCTAGCTGCTGCTACTGCTGCTGCTGCTGCTGCTTCTGCTAGCTGCTGCTGCTTCTGCTGCTGCTGCTGCTGCTGCTGCTAGCTGCTGCTTCTACTATCTCCTGCTGCTGCTTGCTGCTGCTGCTGCTTGCTGAAGCCTGCTGCTGCTGCTGCTAGCTGTGGCCAGCTGCCGATCCTGCTGCTGCTACTAGCTGCAGCTTCTGCTGCTGCTGCTGCTGCTGCTACTAGCTGCAGCTTCTGCTGCTTCTGCTGCTGCTGCTAGCTGCTGCTGCTGCTTGCTGCTGCAATCTGCTGCTGCTGCTAGCTGCTGCTTCTCCTATCTGCTGCTGCTGCTGCTGCTAGCTGCTGCTGCTACTGCTGCTGCTGCCAGCTGCTGCGAGCTGCTGCTGCTAGCTGCTGCTATTACTGCTAGGTGCTGCAGCTGCTGCTATTAGCTGGAGCTAGCTGCTGCTACTGCTGCTTGCTCCTGCTGCCAGCAGCTGCTGCTGCTGCTGCTAGTTGCTGTGGCTGCTGCTTCCTCCTGCTGCCAGCTGCTGCTGCTAGCTGCTGCTAGCGTCTGCCAGCTGGTGCTAGCTGCTGCTAGATTCTGCTGCTGCTGCTGCTGCTGCTGCTGCTGCCACTACTCCTACTGCTGCTGCTAGCTGCTTCTGCTAGCTGCTGCTGCTGCTAGCTGCTGCTGCTAGCTGCTGATGCTAGCTGCTGCTGCTAGCTGCTGCTGCTGCTAGCTGCTGCCAGCTGCTGCTGCTGCTGCTGCTAGCTGCTGCTATTACTGCTAGGTGCTGCTGCTCCTAGCTGCAGCTGCTGCTGCTGCTGCTGCTCCTAGCTGCTGCCAGCTGCTGCTGCTGCTAGCTGCTGCTGCTAGCTGCTGCCAGCTGCTGCTAGCTGCTGCCAGCTGCTGCTGCTGCTTGCTGAAGCCTGCTGCTGCTGCTGCTAGCTGCGGCCAGCTGCCGCTCCTGCTGCTGCTGCTAGCTGCAGCTTCTGCTGCTGCTGCTACTACTTCTGCTGCTGCTGCTGCTACTACTTCTGCTGCTGCTGCTGCTGCTACTAGCTGCAGCTTCTGCTAGCTGCTTCTGCTGCTTCTGCTGCTGCTGCTAGCTGTTGCTGCTGCTGCCAGCTGCTGCTGCTGCTGCTGCTGCTAGCTGCTGCTTCTTCTAGCTGCTTCTGCTAGCTGCTGCTGCTTCTGCTATCTGCTGTTGCTGCTAGCTGCTGCTGCTACCAGCTGCTGCTAACTGCTACTGCTGCTGCTGCGGCTGCTAGCTGCTGCTGCTGCTGTTAGCTGCTGCTGCTGCTGCTAGCTGCTGCTGCTGCTGCTAGCTGCTGCTATTACTGCTAGGTGCTGCTGCTGCTGCTGCTGCTGCTCCTGCTGCTGCTACTAGCTGCTGCTAGCGTCTGCCAGCTGGTGCTAGCTCCTGCTAGATTCTGCTGCTGCTGCTGCTGCTGCTGCTGCTGCTCCTGCCGCTGCTGCTGCCGCCGCCGCCAGCTGCTGTCAGCTTCTGCTAGCTACTGCTGCGGCTGCGGCTGCTGCTAGCTGCTGCCAGCTGCTGCCAGCTGCTGCTGCTGCTGCTCGCTGCTGCTTCTGCTAGCTGCTGCTGCTAGTTGCTTCCGTGAGCTGCTGCTGCTAGCTGCTGCTGCTACTGCTGCTGCTAGCTGCTGCTGCTTCTGCTAGCTGCTGCTGCTGCTTCTGCTGCTGCTGCTAGCTGCTGCTGCTGCT
This sequence comes from Amblyomma maculatum, assembly GCF_055883805.1. Lineage (NCBI taxonomy): Eukaryota > Metazoa > Arthropoda > Arachnida > Ixodida > Ixodidae > Amblyomma > Amblyomma maculatum. Next base: position 403,468 of record NW_028146747.1, read on the forward strand.
GCTGCTGCTGCTTCCTGCTGCCAGCTGCTGCTGCTGCTGCCAGCTGCTGCTTCTACTATCTCCTGCTGCTGCTGCTGCTGCTGCTGCTGCTGCTGCTGCTGCTGCTGCTGCTGCTGCTGCTGCTGCTGCTGCTGCTGCTGCTGCTGCTAGCTGCTGCCAGCTGCTGCTAGCTGCTGCCAGCTGCTGCTTGCTGCTGCTGCTGCTGCTCCTGCTGCTGCTGCTGCTGCTGCTGATGCTGCTGCTGCTTCTGCTGCTGATGCTGCTGCTGCTCCTGCTGCTGCTGCTGCTGCTGCTGCTGCTGCCGCTGCTACCAGCTGGAGCTAGCTGCTGCTACTGCTGCCAGCTGCTGCTAGCTTCTGCCAGCTGCTGCTAGCTGCTGCCAGCTGCTGCTAGATTCTGCTGCTGCTGCTTCTGCTGCCGCCGCTGCTGCTGCTGCTGCTACTGCTGTGGCTGCTGCTAACTGCTGCCAGCTGCTGCTGCTGCTAGCTGCTGCTTCTGCTAGCTGCTGCTGCCAGCTGCTGCTAGCTGCTGCTGCTGCTATCTGCTGCTGCTGCTTCTGCTGCTGCTGCTACCAGCTGCTGCTGCTGCTTCTGCTACCAGCTGCAGCTAGCTGCTGCCAGCTGCTGCTAGATGCTGCTACTGCTGCTTCCTCCTGCTGCCAGCTGCTGCTGCTAGCTGCTGCTAGTGTCTGCCTGCTGGTGCTAGCTGCTGCTAGATTCTGCTGCTGCTGCTGCTGATGCTGCTGCTGCTGCCGCTGCTGCTGCTGCTGCCGCTACTGCTGCTGCTACTCCTACTGCTGCTGCTAGCTGCTGCTAGCTGATGCTGCTGCTATCTGCTGCTGCTGCTGCTGCTGCTTCTGCTACCAGCTGCAGCTAGCTGCTGCCAGCTGCTGCTAGATGCTGCTACTGCTGCTTCCTCCTGCTGCCAGCTGCTGCTAGCATCTGCCAGCTGGTGCTAGCTGCTGCTAGATTCTGCTGCTGCTGCTGCTGCTGCTAGCTGCTTCTGCTGCTGCTGCTAGCTGCTCCTTCTGCTAGCTGCTGCTGCTAGTTGCTTCCGTGAGCTGCTGCTGCTAGCTGCTGCTGCTACTACTTCTCCTGCTGCTGCTGCTACTAGCTGCAGCTTCTGCTAGCTGCTTCTGCTGCTTCTGCTGCTGCTGCTAGCTGCTGCTGCTGCTGCTTGCTTCTGCCAGCTGCTGCTGCTGCTGCTGCTAGCTGCTGCTGCTGCTAGCTGCTGCTTCTTCTAGCTGCTGCTGCTGCTTGCTGCTGCCAGCTGCTGCTGCTGCTAGCTGCTGCTGCTGCTTCTGCTATCTGCTGTTGCTGCTAGCTGCTGCTGCTACCAGCTGCTGCTAACTGCTACTGCTGCTGCTGCTGCTGCTTGCTGCTGCTGCTGCTGCTAGCTGCTGCTATTACTGCTAGGTGCTGCTGCTACCAGCTGGAGCTAGCTGCTGCTACTGCTGCTTGCCCCTGCTGCCAGCTGCTGCTGCTGCTGCTGCTAGCTGCTGCTAGCTTCTGCCAGCTGCTGCTGCTGCTGCTGCTCGCTGCTGCTTCTGCTAGCTGCTGCTGCTAGTTGCTTCTGCGAGCTGCTGCTGCTAGCTGCTGCTGCTGCTTCCAGCTGCTGCTAGCTGCTGCCAGCTGCTGCTAGATTCTGCTGCTGCTGCCGCTGCTGCTGCTGCTGCTGCTGCTGCTGCTGCCAGCTGCTGCCAGCTGCTGCTGCTGCTGCTGCTAGCTGCTGTTGCTGCTGCTGCTAGCTGCTGCTGCTGCTTGCTGCTGCCAGCTGCTACTGCTGCTGCTGCTGCTGCTGCTAGCTGCTGCTAGATTCTGCTGCTGCTGCTGCTGCTGCTGCTGCCAGCTGCTGCTGCTGCTGCTGCTGCTGCTGCTGCTAGCTGCTGCTTCTACTAGCTGCTGCTGCCAGCTGCTGCTAGCTGCTACTGCTGCTATTATTTCTAGGTGCTGCTGCTGCTGCTGCTGCTAGCTGCTGCTGCTCCTAGCTGCCGCTGATGCTTCTGCTAGCTGCTGGTACTTCTGCTAGATGCTGCCAGCTGCTGCTAGCTGCTTCTGCTGCTACTGCTGCTTGCTCCTGCTAACTGCTGCTGCTGCTGCTAGCTGCTGCCAGCTGCTGCTGCTAGCTGCTGCTGCTGTTGCCAGCTACTGCTGTTAGCTGCTGCTGCTAGCTGCTGGCAGCTGCTGCTGCTGCTGCTAGCTGCTGCCAGCTGCTGCTGCTGCTGCTAGCTTCTGCCAGCTGCCACTGCTGCTGCCGCCGCCGCCAGCTGCTGCCAGCTTCTGCTAGCTGCTGCTGCTGCAGCTGCGGCTGCTGCTAGCTGCTGCCAGCTGCTGCCAGCTGCTGCTGCTGCTGCTCGCTGCTGCTTTTGCTAGCTGCTGCTGCTAGTTGCTTCTGCGAGCTGCTGCTGCTAGCTGCTGCTGCTACTGCTGCTGCTAGCTGCTGCTTTTGCTAGCTGCTGCTACTGCTGCTGCTGCTGCTGCTGCTGCTGCTTCTGCTAGCTGCTGCTGCTGCTAGCTGCTGCTGCTGTTGCTGCTGCTGCTAGCTGCTGCTGCTACTGCTGATGCTGCTAGCTGCTGCTTCTACTATCTCCTGCTGCTGCTGCTGCTGCTGCTAGCTGCTGCCAGCTGCTGCTTGCTGCTGCTGCTGCTGCTGCTACTGCTTGATGAAGCCTGCTGCTGCTGCTGCTAGCTGCGGCCAGCTGCCGCTCCTGCTGCTGATGCTAGCTGTAGCTTCTGCTGCTGCTGCTGCTACTACTTCTGCTGCTGCTGCTGCTGCCAGCTGCTGCTAGATGCTGCTACTGATGCTTGGTCCTGCTGCCAGCTGCTGCTGCTGCTTGCTCCTGCTGCTGCTGCTGCTACTAGCTGCGGCCAGCTGCCGCTCCTGCTGCTGCTGCTAGCTGCAGCTTCTGCTGCTGCTGCTGCTACTACTTCTGCTGCTGCTGCTGCTGCTACTTCTGCTGCTGCCAGCTGCTGCTGCTGCTGCTGCTAGCTGCTGCTATTACTGCTAGGTGCTGCTGCTCCTAGCTGCAGCTGCTGCTGCTGCTGCTGCTCCTAGCTGCTGCCAGCTGCTGCTGCTGCTAGCTGCTGCTGCTGCTAGCTGCTGCCAGCTGCTGCTAGCTGCTGCCAGCTGCTGCTGCTGCTTGCTGAAGCCTGCTGCTGCTGCTGCTAGCTGCGGCCAGCTGCCGCTCCTGCTGCTGCTGCTAGCTGCAGCTTCTGCTGCTGCTGCTACTACTTCTGCTGCTGCTGCTGCTACTACTTCTGCTGCTGCTGCTGCTGCTACTAGCTGCAGCTTCTGCTAGCTGCTTCTGCTGCTTCTGCTGCTGCTGCTAGCTGTTGCTGCTGCTGCTTGCTGCTGCCAGCTGCTGCTGCTGCTGCTGCTGCTGCTAGCTGCTGCTTCTTCTAGCTGCTTCTGCTAGCTGCTGCTGCTTCTGCTATCTGCTGTTGCTGCTAGCTGCTGCTGCTACCAGCTGCTGCTAACTGCTACTGCTGCTGCTGCGGCTGCTAGCTGCTGCTGCTGCTGTTAGCTGCTGCTGCTGCTGCTAGCTGCTGCTGCTGCTGCTAGCTGCTGCTATTACTGCTAGGTGCTGCTGCTGCTGCTGCTGCTGCTCCTGCTGCTGCTACTAGCTGCTGCTAGCGTCTGCCAGCTGGTGCTAGCTCCTGCTAGATTCTGCTGCTGCTGCTGCTGCTGCTGCTGCTGCTGCTGCTGCTGCTGCTGCTGCTGCTGCTGCTGCTGCTGCTGCTGCTGCTCCTGCTGCTGCTGCTGCCGCCGCCGCCAGCTGCTGTCAGCTTCTGCTAGCTACTGCTGCGGCTGCGGCTGCTGCTAGCTGCTGCCAGCTGCTGCCAGCTGCTGCTGCTGCTGCTCGCTGCTGCTTCTGCTAGCTGCTGCTGCTAGTTGCTTCCGTGAGCTGCTGCTGCTAGCTGCTGCTGCTACTGCTGCTTCTAGCTGCTGCTGCTAGCTGCTGCTGCTTCTGCTAGCTGCTGCTGCTGCTTCTGCTGCTGCTGCTAGCTGCTGCTGCTACTGCTGCTGCTTCCTGCTGCCAGCTGCTGCTGCTGCTGCCAGCTGCTGCTTCTACTATCTCCTGCTGCTGCTGCTGCTGCTGCTGCTGCTGCTGCTGCTGCTGCTGCTGCTGCTGCTGCTGCTGCTGCTGCTGCTAGCTGCTGCCAGCTGCTGCTAGCTGCTGCCAGCTGCTGCTTGCTGCTGCTGCTGCTGCTCCTGCTGCTGCTGCTGCTGCTGATGCTGCTGCTGCTTCTGCTGCTGATGCTGCTGCTGCTCCTGCTGCTGCTGCTGCTGCTGCTGCCGCTGCTACCAGCTGGAGCTAGCTGCTGCTACTGCTGCCAGCTGCTGCTAGCTTCTGCCAGCTGCTGCTAGCTGCTGCTGCTGCTGCTGCCAGCTGCTGCTAGCTGCTGCCAGCTGCTGCTAGATTCTGCTGCTGCTGCTTCTGCTGCCGCCGCTGCTGCTGCTGCTGCTACTGCTGTGGCTGCTGCTAACTGCTGCCAGCTGCTGCTGCTGCTAGCTGCTGCTTCTGCTAGCTGCTGCTGCCAGCTGCTGCTAGCTGCTGCTGCTGCTATCTGCTGCTGCTGCTACCAGCTGCTGCTGCTGCTTCTGCTACCAGCTGCAGCTAGCTGCTGCCAGCTGCTGCTAGATGCTGCTACTGCTGCTTCCTCCTGCTGCCAGCTGCTGCTGCTAGCTGCTGCTAGTGTCTGCCAGCTGGTGCTAGCTGCTGCTAGATTCTGCTGCTGCTGCTGCTGATGCTGCTGCTGCTGCCGCTGCTGCTGCTGCTGCCGCTGCTGCTGCTGCTACTCCTACTGCTGCTGCTAGCTGCTGCTAGCTGATGCTGCTGCTATCTGCTGCTGCTGCTGCTTCTGCTACCAGCTGCAGCTAGCTGCTGCCAGCTGCTGCTAGATGCTGCTACTGCTGCTTCCTCCTGCTGCCAGCTGCTGCTAGCGTCTGCCAGCTGGTGCTAGCTGCTGCTAGATTCTGCTGCTGCTGCTGCTGCTGCTAGCTGCTTCTGCTGCTGCTGCTAGCTGCTCCTTCTGCTAGCTGCTGCTGCTAGTTGCTTCCGTGAGCTGCTGCTGCTAGCTGCTGCTGCTACTACTTCTGCTGCTGCTGCTGCTACTAGCTGCAGCTTCTGCTAGCTGCTTCTGCTGCTTCTGCTGCTGCTGCTAGCTGCTGCTGCTGCTGCTTGCTTCTGCCAGCTGCTGCTGCTGCTGCTGCTGCTAGCTGCTGCTGCTGCTAGCTGCTGCTTCTTCTAGCTGCTGCTGCTGCTTGCTGCTGCCAGCTGCTGCTGCTGCTAGCTGCTGCTGCTGCTTCTGCTAGCTGCTGCTGCTAGTTGCTTCTGCGAGCTGCTGCTGCTAGCTGCTGCTGCTGCTTCCAGCTGCTGCTAGCTGCTGCCAGCTGCTGCTAGATTCTGCTGCTGCTGCCGCTGCTGCTGCTGCTGCTGCTGCTGCCAGCTGCTGCCAGCTGCTGCTGCTGCTGCTGCTAGCTGCTGCTGCTGTTGCTGCTGCTGCTGCTTGCTGCTGCCAGCTGCTACTGCTGCTGCTGCTGCTAGCTGCTGCTAGATTCTGCTGCTGCTGCCGCTGCTGCTGCTGCTGCTGCTGCCAGCTGCTGCTGCTGCTGCTCCCAGCTGCTGCTGCTGCTGCTGCTGCTGCTAGCTGCTGCTTCTACTAGCTGCTGCTGCCAGCTGCTGCTAGCTGCTACTGCTGCTATTATTTCTAGGTGCTGCTGCTGCTGCTGCTGCTAGCTGCTGCTCCTCCTAGCTGCTGCTGCTCCTAGCTGCCGCTGATGCTTCTGCTAGCTGCTGGTACTTCTGCTAGATGCTGCCAGCTGCTGCTAGCTGCTTCTGCTGCTACTGCTGCTTGCTCCTGCTAACTGCTGCTGCTGCTGCTAGCTGCTGCCAGCTGCTGCTGCTAGCTGCTGCTGCTGCTGCTGCTGTTGCCAGCTGCTGCTGTTAGCTGCTGCTGTTAGCTGCTGCTGCTAGCTGCTGGCAGCTGCTGCTGCTGCTGCTAGCTGCTGCCAGCTGCTGCTGCTGCTGCTGCTAGCTTCTGCCAGCTGCCACTGCTGCTGCCGCCGCCGCCAGCTGCTGCCAGCTTCTGCTAGCTGCTGCTGCTGCAGCTGCGGCTGCTGCTAGCTGCTGCCAGCTGCTGCTGCTGCTGCTCGCTGCTGCTTCTGCTAGCTGCTGCTGCTAGTTGCTTCTGCGAGCTGCTGCTGCTAGCTGCTGCTGCTACTGCTGCTGCTAGCTGCTGCTTTTGCTAGTTGCTGCTACTGCTGCTGCTGCTGCTGCTGCTGCTGCTAGCTGCTGCTGCTTCTGCTAGCTGCTGCTGCTGCTAGCTGCTGCTGCTGTTGCTGCTGCTGCTAGCTGCTGCTGCTGCTGATGCTGCTAGCTGCTGCTTCTACTATCTCCTGCTGCTGCTGCTATTGCTGCTAGCTGCTGCCAGCTGCTGCTTGCTGCTGCTGCTGCTGCTACTGCTTGATGAAGCCTGCTGCTGCTGCTGCTAGCTGCGGCCAGCTGCCGCTCCTGCTGCTGATGCTAGCTGTAGCTTCTGCTGCTGCTGCTGCTACTACTTCTGCTGCTGCTGCTGCTGCCAGCTGCTGCTAGATGCTGCTACTGATGCTTGGTCCTGCTGCCAGCTGCTGCTGCTGCTTGCTCCTGCTGCCAGCTGCTGCTGCTGCTGCTGATGCTGCTAGCTGCTGCTTCTACTATCTCCTGCTGCTGCTACCTGCTGCCAGCTGCTGCTAGCTGCTGCCAGCTGCTGCTTGCTGCTGCTGCTGCTTGCTGAAGCCTGCTGCTGCTGCTGCTACTAGCTGCGGCCAGCTGCCGCTCCTGCTGCTGCTGCTAGCTGCAGCTTCTGCTGCTGCTGCTGCTGCTACTACTTCTGCTGCTGCTGCTGCTACTACTTCTGCTGCTACTACTGCTGCTGCTACTAGCTGGGGCTTCTGCTAGCTGCTGCTGCTGCTGCTGCTTGCTGCTGCCAGCTGCTGCTGCTGCTGATAGCTGCTGCTTCTTCTAGCTGCTGCTGCTGCTAGCTGCTGCTTCTTCTAGCTGCTGCTGCTGCTAGCTGCTGCTGCTTCTGCTATCTGCTGTTGCTGCTAGCTGCTGTTGCTAACTGCTACTGCTGCTGCTGCTGCTGCTAGCTGCTGCTGCTGCTAGCTGCTGGTATTACTGCTAGGTGCTGCTCCTGCTAGCTGCTGCTGCTGCTGCTACCAGCTGGAGCTAGCTACTGCTGCTTGCTCCTGCTGCCAGCTGCTGCTGCTGCTGCTAGCTGCTGCTAGCTTCTGCCAGCTGCTGCCAGCTGCTGCTGCTGCTGCTCGCTGCTGCTTCTGCTAGCTGCTGCTGCTAGTTGCTTCTGCGAGCTGCTGCTGCTAGCTGCTGCTGCTAATGCTGCTGCTTCTGCCAGCTGCTGCTGCTGCTTCTGCTGCTGCTGCTGCTAGCTGCTGCTTCTACTATCTCCTGCTGCTGCTGCTGCTTGCTGCTGCTGCTGCTGCTTGCTGAAGCCTGCTGCTGCTGCTGCTAGCTGTGGCCAGCTGCCGCTCCTGCTGCTGCTGCTAGCTGCAGCTTCTGCTGCTGCTGCGGCTGCTGCTACTACTTCTGCTGCTGCTGCTACTTCTGCTGCTGCTGCTGCTGCTGCTACTAGCTGCAGCTTCTGCTAGCTGCTTCTGCTGCTGCTGCTGCTAGCTGCTGCTGCTGCTGCTTGCTGCTGCCAGCTGCTGCTTCTGCTGCTGCTGCTGCTAGCTGCTGCTTCTTCTAGCTGCTGCTGCTGCTGCTGCTTGTTGCTGCCAGCTGCTGCTGCTAGCTGCTTCTTCTTCTAGCGTCTGCTGCTAGCTGCTGCTGCTTCTGCTATCTGCTGTTGCTGCTAGCTGCTGCTGCTACCAGCTGCTGCTAACTGCTACTGCTGCTGCTGCTAGCTGCTGCTGCTGCTGTTAGCTGCTGCTGCTAGCTGCTGCTCCTGCTGTTAGCTGCTGCTGCTGCTGCTGCTGCTGTTAGCTGCTGCTGCTGCTGCTGCTGCTGTTAGCTGCTGCTGCTGCTAGCTGCTGCTATTACTCCTAGGTGCTGCTGCTGCTGCTACCAGCTGGAGCTAGCTGCTGCTACTGCTGCTTGCTCCTGCTGCCAGCTGCTGCTGCTGCTTGCTCCTGCTGCCAGCTGCTGCTGCTGCTGCTGCCAGCTGCTGCTGCTGCTGCTGCTGCTGCTAGCTGCTGCTTCTGCTAGCTGCTGCTTCTGCTAGCTGCTGCTGCCAGCTGCTGCTAGCTGCTACTTCTGCTGCTGCTTGCTTCTGCTAGCTGCTGCTGCTGCTAGCTGCTGCTTGTGCTAGCTGCTGCCAGTTGCTGCTAGCTGCTACTGCTGCTGCTGCTTGCTGCAGCTTCTGCTAGCTGCTGCTGCTGCTGCTGCTGCTTGCTGCTGCCAGCTGCTGCTGCTGCTGCTGCTAGCTGCTGCTTCTAGCTGCTGCTACTACTTCTGCTGCTGCTGCTGCTACTACTTCTGCTGCTGCTGCTGCCAGCTGCTGCTAGATGCTGCTACTGCTGCTTGCTCCTGCTGCCAGCTGCTGCTGCTGCTGCTGCTGATGCTGCTAGCTGCTGCTTCTACTATCTCCTGCTGCTGCTACCTGCTGCCAGCTGCTGCTAGCTGCTGCCAGCTGCTGCTTGCTGCTGCTGCTGCTGCTGCTTGCTGAAGCCTGCTGCTGCTGCTACTAGCTGCGGCCAGCTGCCGCTCCTGCTGCTGCTGCTAGCTGCAGCTTCTGCTGCTGCTGCTGCTACTACTTCTGCTGCTGCTACTGCTGCTGCTACTAGCTGCAGCTTCTGCTAGCTGCTGCTGCTGCTGCTTGCTGCTGCCAGCTGCTGCTGCTGCTGCTAGCTGCTGCTTCTTCTAGCTGCTGCTGCTGCTTACTGCTGCCAGCTGCTGCTGCTGCTAGCTGCTTCTTCTTCTAGCTGCTGCTGCTAGCTGCTGCTGCTTCTGCTATCTGCTGTTGCTGCTAGCTGCTGTTGCTAACTGCTACTGCTGCTGCTGCTGCTGCTAGCTGCTGCTGCTGCGAGCTGCTGCGATTACTGCTAGGTGCTGCTGCTGCTAGCTGCTGCTGCTGCTGCTGCTGCTGCTTCTGCTGCTGCTGCTGCTAGCTGCTGCCTCTACTATCTCCTGCTGCTGCTGCTGCTGCTGCTGCTGCTGCTGCTAGCTGCTGCCAGCTGCTGCTAGCTGCTGCCAGCTGCTGCTTGCTGCTGCTGCTGCTTGCTGAAGCCTGCTGCTGCTGCTGCTAGCTGTGGCCAGCTGCCGCTCCTGCTGCTGCTGCTAGCTGCAGCTTCTGCTGCTGCTGTTGCTGCTGCTACTACTTCTGCTGCTGCTACTACTTCTGCTGCTGCTGCAGCTACTAGCTGCAGCTTCTGCTAGCTGCTGCTGCGGCTGCTTGCTGCTGCCAGCTGCTGCTTCTGCTGCTGCTGCTGCTAGCTGCTGCTTCTTCTAGCTGCTGCTGCTGCTGCTGCTGCTTATTGCTGCCAGCTGCTGCTGCTAGCTGCTTCTTCTTCTAGCGTCTGCTGCTAGCTGCTGCTGCTTCTGCTATCTGCTGTTGCTGCTAGCTGCTGCTGCTACCAGCTGCTGCTAACTGCTACTGCTGCTGCTGTTGCTGCTAGCTGCTGCTGCTAGCTGCTGCTGCTGCTGTTAGCTGCTGCTGCTGCTGCTGCTGTTAGCTGCTGCTGCTGCTAGCTGCTGCTATTACTCCTAGGTGCTGCTGCTGCTGCTACCAGCTGGAGCTAGCTGCTGCTACTGCTGCTTGCTCCTGCTGCTGCTGCTAGCTGCTGCTAGCTGCTGCTGCTGCTTCCAGCTGCTGCTAGCTGCTGCCAGCTGCTGCTAGATTCTGCTGCTGCTGCTGCTGCTGCTGCTGCTGCTGCCAGCTGCTGCCAGCTGCTGCTGCTGCTGCCAGCTGCTGCCAGCTGCTGCTGCTGCTGCTGCTGCTAGCTGCTGCTTCTGCTAGCTGCTGCTGCCAGCTGCTGCTAGCTGCTACTTCTGCTGTTGCTTGCTTCTGCTAGCTGCTGCCAGCTGCTGCTGGTGCTGCTGCTAGCTGCTGCTTCTACTAGCTGCTGCCAGCTGCTGCTAGCTGCTACTGCTGCTGCTGCTTGCTTCTGCTAGCTGCCAGCAGCTGCTGCTGCTGCTAGCTGCTGCAATTACTGCTAGGTGCTGCTGCTGCTAGCTGATGCTGCTGCTATCTGCTGCTGCTGCAGCTGCTGCTGCTGCTGCTGCTGCTGCTAGCTGCTGCTTCTGCTTCTGCTGCTGCTGCTGCTACTACTACCAGCTGCTGCTGCTGCTGCTACCAGCTGCAGCTAGCTGCTTCCAGCTGCTGCTAGATGCTGCTACTGCTGCTTGCTCCTGCTGCCAGCTGCTGCTGCTGCTTGCTCCTGCTGCCAGCTGCTGCTGCTGCCAGCTTCTGCTCGCTGCTACTTCTGCTGCTGCTTGCTTCTGCTAGCTGCTGCCAGCTGCTGCTGGTGCTGCTGCTATCTGCTGCTTCTACTAGCTGCTGCCAGCTGCTGCTAGCTGCTACTGCTGCTGCTGCTTGCTTCTGCTAGCTGCCAGCAGCTGCTGCTGCTGCTAGCTGCTGCTATTACTGCTAGGTGCTGCTGCTGCTAGCTGATGCTGCTGCAGCTGCTGCTGCTGCAGCTAGCTGCTGCTTCTGCTTCTGCTGCTGCTGCTGCTGCTACTACTACCAGCTGCTGCTGCTGCTGCTGCTGCTGCAACCAGCTGCAGCTAGCTGCTTCCAACTGCTGCTAGATGCTACTACTGCTGCTTGCTCCTGCCGCCAGCTGCTGCTGCTGCTGCTGCTGCTCCTGCTGCTGCTGCTGCTGCTGCTGTTGCTGCTGCTGCTGCTGCCAGCTTCTGCTCGCTGCTGCTGCTGCTGCTGCTACCAGCTACAGCTAGCTGCTGCCAGCTGCTGCTGGTGCTAGCTGCTGCTAGATTCTGCTGCTGCTGCTGCTGCTCGCTGCTGCTTCTGCTAGCTGCTGCTGCTAGTTGCTTCTGCGAGCTGCTGCTGCTAGCTGCTGCTGCTAATGCTGCTGCTAGCTGCTGCTGCTTCTGCTAGCTGCTGCTGCTGCTTCTGCTGCTGCTGCTGCTAGCTGCTGCCAGCTGCTGCTTGCTGCTGCTGCTTGCTGAAGCCTGCTGCTGCTGCTGCTAACTGTGGCCAGCTGCCGCTCCTGCTGCTGCTGCTAGCTGCAGCTTCTGCTGCTGCTGCTGCTGCTGCTACTACTTCTGCTGCTGCTACTACTTCTGCTGCTGCTGCTGCTGCTACTAGCTGCAGCTTCTGCTAGCTGCTTCTGCTGCTGCTGCTGCTGCTAGCTGCTGCCAGCTGCTGCTTATGCTGCTGCTGCTGCTAGCTGCTGCTTCTTCTAGCTGCTGCTGCTGCTGCTTGTTGCTGCCAGCTGCTGCTGCTGCTAGCTGCTTCTCCTAGCGTCTGCTGCTAGCTGCTGCTGCTTCTGCTATCTGCTGTTGCTGCTAGCTGCTGCTGCTACCAGCTGCTGGTAACTGCTACTGCTGCTGCTGTTGCTGCTAGCTGCTGCTGCTAGCTGCTGCTGCTGCTGTTAGCTGCTGCTGCTGCTGCTGCTGTTAGCTGCTGCTGCTGCTAGCTGCTGCTATTACTCCTAGGTGCTGCTGCTGCTGCTGCTACCAGCTGGAGCTAGCTGCTGCTACTGCTGCTTGCTCCTGCTGCCAGCTGCTGCTGCTGCTGCTAGCTGCTGCTAGATTCTGCCAGCTGCTGCTAGCTGCTGCTGCTGCTTCCAGCTGCTGCTAGCTGCTGCTGCTAGATTCTGCTGCTGCTGCTGCCGCTGCTGCTGCTGCTGCTGCTGCTGCTGCTGCTGCTGCTGCTGCCAGCTGCTGCCAGCTGCTGCCAGCTGCTGCTGCTGCTGCTAGCTGCTGCTTCTGCTAGCTGCTGCTGCCAGCTGCTGCTAGCTGCTACTTCTGCTGTTGCTTGCTTCTGCTAGCTGCTGCCAGCTGCTGCTGGTGCTGCTGCTAGCTGCTGCTTCTACTAGCTGCTGCCAGCTGCTGCTAGCTGCTACTGCTGCTGCTGCTTGCTTCTGCTAGCTGCCAGCAGCTGCTGCTGCTGCTAGCTGCTGCTATTACTGCTAGGTGCTGCTGCTGCTAGCTGATGCTGCTGCTACCTGCTGCTGCTGCAGCTGCTACCTGCTTCTGCTGCAGCTGCTGCTAGCTGCTGCTTCTGCTTCTGCTGCTGCTGCTGCTACTACTACCAGCTGCTGCTGCTACCAGCTGCAGCTAGCTGCTTCCAGCTGCTGCTAGATGCTGCTACTGCTGCTTGCTCCTGCTGCCAGCTGCTGCTGCTGCTTGCTCCTGCTGCCAGCTGCTGCTGCTGCTGCTGCTGCTGCTGCTGCTGCTGCTGCTGCTGCTGCTGCTGCTGCTGCTGCTGCCAGCTGCTGCTAGCTGCTACTTCTGCTGCTGCTTGCTTCTGCTAGCTGCTGCCAGCTGCTGCTGGTGCTGCTGCTAGCTGCTGCTTCTACTAGCTGCTGCCAGCTGCTGCTAGCTGCTACTGCTGCTGCTGCTTGCTTCTGCTAGCTGCTGCCAGCTGCTGCTGGTGCTGCTGCTAGCTGCTGCTTCTACTAGCTGCTGCCAGCTGCTGCTAGCTGCTACTGCTGCTGCTGCTTGCTTCTGCTAGCTGCCAGCAGCTGCTGCTGCTGCTAGCTGCTGCTATTACTGCTAGGTGCTGCTGCTGCTAGCTGATGCTGCTGCTACCTGCTGCTGCTGCAGCTGCTGCTAGCTGCTGCTTCTGCTTCTGCTGCTGCTGCTGCTACTACTACCAGCTGCTGCTGCTACCAGCTGCAGCTAGCTGCTTCCAGCTGCTGCTAGATGCTGCTACTGCTGCTTGCTCCTGCTGCCAGCTGCTGCTGCTGCTTGCTCCTGCTGCCAGCTGCTGCTGCTGCTGCTGCTGCTGCTGCCAGCTGCTGCTAGCTGCTACTGCTGCTGCTGCTTGCTTCTGCTAGCTGCCAGCAGCTGCTGCTGCTGCTAGCTGCTGCTATTACTGCTAGGTGCTGCTGCTGCTAGCTGATGCTGCTGCTATCTGCTGCTGCAGCTGCTGCTGCTGCTGCTGCTGCTGCTAGCTGCTGCTTCTGCTTCTGCTGCTGCTGCTGCTACTACTACCAGCTGCTGCTGCTGCTGCTGCTACCAGCTGCAGCTAGCTGCTTCCAGCTGCTGCTAGATGCTACTACTGCTGCTTGCTCCTGCCGCCAGCTGCTGCTGCTGCTGCTGCTGCTCCTGCTGCTGCTGCTGATGTTGCTGCTGCTGCTGCTGCTGCCAGCTTCTGCTCGCTGCTGCTGCTACCAGCTACAGCTAGCTGCTGCCAGCTGCTGCTGGTGCTAGCTGCTGCTAGATTCTGCTGCTGCTTCTGCTAGCTGCTGCTGCTAGTTGCTTCTGCGAGCTGCTGCTGCTAGCTGCTGCTGCTAATGCTGCTGCTAGCTGCTGCTGCTTCTGCCAGCTGCTGCTGCTGCTTCTGCTGCTGCTGCTGCTAGCTGCTGCTTCTACTATCTCCTGCTGCAGCTGCTGCTGCTAGCTGCTGCCAGCTGCTGCTTGCTGCTGCTGCTGCTGCTTGCTGAAGCCTGCTGCTGCTGCTAGCTGTGGCCAGCTGCCGCTCCTGCTGCTGCTGCTAGCTGCAGCTTCTGCTGCTGCTGCTGCTGCTACTACTTCTGCTGCTGCTACTACTTCTGCTGCTGCTGCTGCTGCTGCTACTAGCTGCAGCTTCTGCTAGCTGCCTCTGCTGCTTCTGCTGCTGCTGCTGCTAGCTGCTGCCAGCTGCTGCTTCTGCTGCTGCTGCTGCTAGCTGCTGCTGCTGCTGCTGCTTGTTGCTGCCAGCTGCTGCTGCTGCTAGCTGCTTCTTCTAGCGTCTGCTGCTAGCTGCTGCTGCTTCTGCTATCTGCTGTTGCTGCTAGCTGCTGCTGCTACCAGCTGCTGCTAACTGCTACTGCTGCTGCTGTTGCTGCTAGCTGCTGCTGCTAGCTGCTGCTGCTGCTGTTAGCTGCTGCTGCTGCTGCTGCTGTTAGCTGCTGCTGCTGCTGCTAGCTGCTGCTGCTGCTGCTGTTAGCTGCTGCTGCTGCTAGCTGCTGCTATTACTCCTAGGTGCTGCTGCTGCTGCTGCTGCTACCAGCTGGAGCTAGCTGCTGCTACTGCTGCTTGCTCCTGCTGCTAGCTGCTGCTGCTGCTGCTAGCTGCTGCTGCTGCTCCCAGCTGCTGCCAGCTGCTGCTGCTGCTGCTGCTGCTGCTAGCTGCTGCTTCTGCTAGCTGCTGCTGCCAGCTGCTGCTCGCTGCTACTTCTGCTGTTCCTTGCTTCTGCTAGCTGCTGCCAGCTGCTGCTGGTGCTGCTGCTAGCTGCTGCTTCTACTAGCTGCTGCCAGCTGCTGCTAGCTGCTACTGCTGCTGCTGCTTGCTTCTGCTAGCTGCCAGCAGCTGCTGCTGCTGCTAGCTGCTGCTATTACTGCTAGGTGCTGCTGCTGCTAGCTGATGCTGCTGCTACCTGCTGCTGCTGCAGCTGCTGCTAGCTGCTGCTTCTGCTTCTGCTGCTGCTGCTGCTACTACTACCAGCTGCTGCTGCTGCTGCTACCAGCTGCAGCTAGCTGCTTCCAGCTGCTGCTAGATGCTGCTACTGCTGCTTGCTCCTGCTGCCAGCTGCTGCTGCTTGCTCCTGCTGCCAGCTGCTGCTGCTGCTGCTGCTGCTGCTGCCAGCTGCTGCTAGCTGCTACTTCTGCTGCTGCTTGCTTCTGCTAGCTGCTGCCAGCTGCTGCTGGTGCTGCTGCTAGCTGCTGCTGCTGCCAGCTGCTGCCAGCTGCTGCTAGCTGCTACTGCTGCTGCTGCTTGCTTATGCTAGCTGCCAGCAGCTGCTGCTGCTGCTAGCTGCTGCTATTACTGCTAGGTGCTGCTGCTGCTAGCTGATGCTGCTGCTATCTGCTGCTGCAGCTGCTGCTGCTGCTGCTGCTAGCTGCTGCTTCTGCTTCTGCTGCTGCTGCTGCTGCTACTACTACCAGCTGCTGCTGCTACCAGCTGCAGCTAGCTGCTTCCAGCTGCTGCTAGATGCTACTACTGCTGCTGCTTGCTTCTGCTAGCTGCTGCCAGCTGCTGCTGGAGCTGCTGCTAGCTGCTGCTTCTACTAGCTGCTGCCAGCTGCTGCTAGCTGCTACTGCTGCTGCTGCTAGCTGCTACTGCTGCTGCTGCTTGCTTCTGCTAGCTGCCAGTAGCTGCTGCTGCTGCTAGCTGCTGCTATTACTGCTAGGTGCTGCTGCTGCTAGCTGATGCTGCTGGTATCTGCTGCTGCTGCAGCTGCTGCTGCTGCTGCTGCTGCTGCTGCTGCTGCTGCTGCTACTACTACTACTACTACTACCAGCTGCTGCTGCTGCTGCTGCTGCTGCTACCAGCTGCAGCTAGCTGCTGCCAGCTGCTGCTAGATGCTGCTACTGCTGCTTGCTCCTGCTGCCAGCTGCTGCTAGATTCTGCTGCTGCTGCTGCTGCTGCTGCTGCTGCTGCTGCTGCTGCTGCTGCTACTGCTGCTTGCTCCTGCTGCCAGCTGCTGGTGCTGCTGCTAGCTGCTGCTAGCTTCTGCCAGCTGCTGCTAGCTGCTGCTGCTGCTGCCAGCTGCTGCTAGCTGCTGCCAGCTGCTGCTAGATTCTGCTGCTGCTGCTTCTGCTGCCGCCGCTGCTGCTGCTGCTACTGCTGCTACTGCTGTGGCTTCTGCTAACTGCTGCCAGCTGCTGCCAGCTGCTGCTGCTGCTGCTGCTAGCTGCTGCTTCTGCTAGCTGCTGCTGCTGCTGCTAGCTGCTGCTTGTGCTAGCTGCTGCCAGTTGCTGCTAGCTGCTACTGCTGCTGCTGCTTGCTTCTGCTAGCTGCCAGCTGCTGCTGCTGCTTCTAGCCGCTGCTATTACTGCTAGGTGCTTCTGCTGCTAGCTGATGCTGCTGCAATCTGCTGCTGCTGCTGCCAGCTGCTGCTAGATGCTGCTACTGCTGCTTGCTCCTGCTGCCAGCTGCTGCTGCTGCTGCTGCTAGCTGCTGCTTGCTTCTGCCAGCTGGTGCTGGCTGCTGCTAGAGTCTGCTGCTGCTGCTGCTTCTGCTGCTGCTGCTGCTGCTGCTAGCTGCTGCTCCTACTGCTGCTGCTAGCTGCTTCTGCTAGCTGCTGCTGCTACTGCTGCAGCTAGCTGCTGCTTCTGCTAGCAGCTGCTTCTGCTGCTGCTGCTAGCTGCTGCTGCTGCTGCTGCTTGCTGCTGCTTCGTCTAGCTGCTGCTGCTGCTTGCTGCTGCTAGCTGCTGCTTCTTCTAGCTGCTGTTGCTAGCTGCTGCTTCTCCTATCTGCTGCTGCTGCTGCTAGCTGCTGCTGCTACTGCTGCTGCTGCCAGCTGCTGCTAGCTGCTACTGCTGCTGCTGCTGCTGCTGTTAGCTGCTGCTGCTGCTGTTAGCTGCTACTGCTGCTAGCTGCTGCTATTACTGCTTGCTGCTGCTGCTGCTGCTATTAGCTGAAGCTAGCTTCTGCTACTGCTGCTTGCTCCTGCTGCCAGCAGCTGCTGCTGCTGCTGCTGCTTCTAGTTGCTGTGGCTGCTAGCTGCTGCTTCTGCTAGCTGCTGCTGCTAGCTGCTGATGCTAGCTGCTGCTGCTGCTGCTGCTGCTAGCTGCTGCCAGCTGCTGCTGCTGCTGTGAGCTGCTGCTGCTGCTAGCTGCTGCTATTACTGCTAGGTGCTGCTGCTGCTAGCTGCAGCTGCTGCTGCTGCTGCTGCTGCTAGCTGCTGCTTCTGCTAGCTGCTGCTGCTAGCTGCTGCTGCTGCTAGCTGCTGCCAGCTGCTGCTGCTGCTGCTGCTAGCTGCTGCTTCTGCTAGCTGCTGCTGCTAGCTGCTGCTGCTGCTAGCTGCTGCCAGCTGCTGCTAGCTGCTGCCAGCTGCTGCTGCTTGCTGAAGCCTGCTGCTGCTGCTGCTTGCTGAAGCCTGCTGCTGCTGCTGCTAGCTGTGGCCAGCTGCCGCTCCTGCTGCTGCTGCTAGCTGCAGCTTCTGCTGCTGCTGCTGCTACTACTTCTGCTGCTGCTACTACTTCTGCTGCTGCTGCAGCTACTAGCTGCAGCTTCTGCTAGCTGCTTCTGCTGCTGCTGCTGCTAGCTGCTGCTGCGGCTGCTTGCTGCTGCCAGCTGCTGCTTCTGCTGCTGCTGCTGCTAGCTGCTGCTTCTTCTAGCTGCTGCTGCTGCTGCTGCTTATTGCTGCCAGCTGCTGCTGCTAGCTGCTTCTTCTTCTAGCGTCTGCTGCTAGCTGCTGCTGCTTCTGCTATCTGCTGTTGCTGCTAGCTGCTACTGCTACCAGCTGCTGCTAACTGCTACTGCTGCTGCTGTTGCTGCTAGCTGCTGCTGCTGCTGTTAGCTGCTGCTGCTAGCTGCTGCTGCTGCTGTTAGCTGCTGCTGCTGCTGCTGCTGATGTTAGCTGCTGCTGCTGCTAGCTGCTGCTATTACTCCTAGGTGCTGCTGCTGCTGCTACCAGCTGGAGCTAGCTGCTGCTACTGCTGCTTGCTCCTGCTGCTGCTGCTAGCTGCTGCTAGCTGCTGCTGCTGCTTCCAGCTGCTGCTAGCTGCTGCCAGCTGCTGCTAGATTCTGCTGCTGCTGCTGCTGCTGCTGCTGCTGCTGCTGCTGCCAGCTGCTGCCAGCTGCTGCTGCTGCTGCTGCTGCTGCCAGCTGCTGCCAGCTGCTGCTGCTGCTGCTGCTGCTGCTAGCTGCTGCTTCTGCTAGCTGCTGCTGCCAGCTGCTGCTAGCTGCTACTTCTGCTGTTGCTTGCTTCTGCTAGCTGCTGCCAGCTGCTGCTGGTGCTGCTGCTAGCTGCTGCTTCTACTAGCTGCTGCCAGCTGCTGCTAGCTGCTACTGCTGCTGCTGCTTGCTTCTGCTAGCTGCCAGCAGCTGCTGCTGCTGCTAGCTGATGCTATTACTGCTAGGTGCTGCTGCTGCTAGCTGATGCTGCTGCTATCTGCTGCTGCTGCAGCTGCTGCTGCTGCTGCTAGCTGCTGCTTCTGCTTCTGCTGCTGCTGCTGCTACTACTACCAGCTGCTGCTGCTGCTGCTACCAGCTGCAGCTAGCTGCTTCCAGCTGCTGCTAGATGCTGCTACTGCTGCTTGCTCCTGCTGCCAGCTGCTGCTGCTGCTTGCTCCTGCTGCCAGCTGCTGCTGCTGCCAGCTTCTGCTCGCTGCTACTTCTGCTGCTGCTTGCTTCTGCTAGCTGCTGCCAGCTGCTGCTATCTGCTGCTTCTACTAGCTGCTGCCAGCTGCTGCTAGCTGCTACTGCTGCTGCTGCTTGCTTCTGCTAGCTGCCAGCAGCTGCTGCTGCTGCTAGCTGCTGCTATTACTGCTAGGTGCTGCTGCTGCTAGCTGATGCTGCTGCAGCTGCTGCTGCTGCAGCTAGCTGCTGCTTCTGCTTCTGCTGCTGCTGCTGCTGCTACTACTACCAGCTGCTGCTGCTGCTGCTGCTGCTACCAGCTGCAGCTAGCTGCTTCCAGCTGCTGCTAGATGCTACTACTGCTGCTTGCTCCTGCCGCCAGCTGCTGCTGCTGCTGCTGCTGCTCCTGCTGCTGCTGCTGATGTTGCTGCTGCTGCTGCCAGCTTCTGCTCGCTGCTGCTGCTGCTGCTACCAGCTACAGCTAGCTGCTGCCAGCTGCTGCTGGTGCTAGCTGCTGCTAGATTCTGCTGCTGCTGCTGCTGCTCGCTGCTGCTTCTGCTAGCTGCTGCTGCTAGTTGCTTCTGCGAGCTGCTGCTAGCTGCTGCTGCTAATGCTGCTGCTAGCTGCTGCTGCTTCTGCCAGCTGCTGCTGCTGCTTCTGCTGCTGCTGCTGCTAGCTGCTGCCAGCTGCTGCTTGCTGCTGCTGCTGCTGCTTGCTGAAGCCTGCTGCTGCTGCTGCTAACTGTGGCCAGCTGCCGCTCCTGCTGCTGCTGCTAGCTGCAGCTTCTGCTGCTGCTGCTGCTGCTACTACTTCTGCTGCTGCTACTACTTCTGCTGCTGCTGCTGCTAGCTGCTGCCAGCTGCTGCTTCGCTGCTGCTGCTGCTAGCTGCTGCTTCTTCTAGCTGCTGCTGCTGCTGCTGCTTGTTGCTGCCAGTTGCTGCTGCTGCTAGCTGCTTCTCCTAGCGTCTGCTGCTAGCTGCTGCTGCTTCTGCTATCTGCTGTTGCTGCTAGCTGCTGCTGCTACCAGCTGCTGCTAACTGCTACTGCTGCTGCTGTTGCTGCTAGCTGCTGCTGCTAGCTGCTGCTGCTGCTGTTAGCTGCTGCTGCTGCTGCTGCTGCTGCTGTTAGCTGCTGCTGCTGCTAGCTGCTGCTATTACTCCTAGG
The DNA here is from genome assembly GCF_055883805.1 of Amblyomma maculatum. Classification (NCBI taxonomy): domain Eukaryota; kingdom Metazoa; phylum Arthropoda; class Arachnida; order Ixodida; family Ixodidae; genus Amblyomma; species Amblyomma maculatum. The sequence goes on from NW_028146747.1 coordinate 422,759, forward strand.
TGCTGCTGCTGCTGCTGCTACCAGCTGGAGCTAGCTGCTGCTACTGCTGCTTGCTCCTGCTGCCAGCTGCTGCTGCTGCTGCTAGCTGCTGCTAGATTCTGCCAGCTGCTGCTGCTTCCAGCTGCTGCTAGCTGCTGCCAGCTGCTGCTAGATTCTGCTGCTGCTGCTGCCGCTGCTGCTGCTGCTGCTGCTGCTGCTGCTGCTGCTGCTGCTGCTGCTGCTGCTGCTGCTGCTGCTGCTGCTGCCAGCTGCTTCTGCTGCTGCCAGCTGCTGCCAGCTGCTGCTGCTGCTGCTAGCTGCTGCTTCTGCTAGCTGCTGCTGCCAGCTGCTGCTAGCTGCTACTTCTGCTGTTGCTTGCTTCTGCTAGCTGCTGCCAGCTGCTGCTGGTGCTGCTGCTAGCTGCTGCTTCTACTAGCTGCTGCCAGCTGCTGCTAGCTGCTACTGCTGCTGCTGCTTGCTTCTGCTAGCTGCCAGCAGCTGCTGCTGCTGCTAGCTGCTGCTATTACTGCTAGGTGCTGCTGCTGCTAGCTGATGCTGCTGCTACCTGCTGCTGCTGCAGCTGCTGCTAGCTGCTGCTTCTGCTTCTGCTGCTGCTGCTGCTACTACTACCAGCTGCTGCTGCTACCAGCTGCAGCTAGCTGCTTCCAGCTGCTGCTAGATGCTGCTACTGCTGCTTGCTCCTGCTGCCAGCTGCTGCTGCTGCTTGCTCCTGCTGCCAGCTGCTGCTGCTGCTGCTGCTGCTGCCAGCTGCTGCTAGCTGCTACTTCTGCTGCTGCTTGCTTCTGCTAGCTGCTGCCAGCTGCTGCTGGTGCTGCTGCTGCTGCTGCTGCTACCAGCTGCAGCTAGCTGCTTCCAGCTGCTGCTAGATGCTACTACTGCTGCTTGCTCCTGCCGCCAGCTGCTGCTGCTGCTGCTGCTCCTGCTGCTGCTGCTGATGTTGCTGCTGCTGCTGCTGCCAGCTTCTGCTCGCTGCTGCTGCTGCTGCTGCTACCAGCTACAGCTAGCTGCTGCCAGCTGCTGCTGGTGCTAGCTGCTGCTAGATTCTGCTGCTGCTTCTGCTAGCTGCTGCTGCTAGTTGCTTCTGCGAGCTGCTGCTGCTAGCTGCTGCTGCTAATGCTGCTGCTAGCTGCTGCTGCTTCTGCCAGCTGCTGCTGCTGCTTCTGCTGCTGCTGCTGCTAGCTGCTGCTTCTACTATCTCCTGCTGCTGCTGCTGCTGCTAGCTGCTGCCAGCTGCTGCTTGCTGCTGCTGCTGCTGCTTGCTGAAGCCTGCTGCTGCTGCTAGCTGTGGCCAGCTGCCGCTCCTGCTGCTGCTGCTAGCTGCAGCTTCTGCTGCTGCTGCTGCTGCTACTACTTCTGCTGCTGCTACTACTTCTGCTGCTGCTGCTGCTGCTGCTGCTACTAGCTGCAGCTTCTGCTAGCTGCTTCTGCTGCTTCTGCTGCTGCTGCTGCTGCTGCTAGCTGCTGCCAGCTGCTGCTTCTGCTGCTGCTGCTGCTAGCTGCTGCTGCTGCTGCTGCTTGTTGCTGCCAGCTGCTGCTGCTGCTAGCTGCTTCTTCTAGCGTCTGCTGCTAGCTGCTGCTGCTTCTGCTATCTGCTGTTGCTGCTAGCTGCTGCTGCTACCAGCTGCTGCTAACTGCTACTGCTGCTGCTGTTGCTGCTAGCTGCTGCTGCTAGCTGCTGCTGCTGCTGTTAGCTGCTGCTGCTGTTAGCTGCTGCTGCTGCTGCTAGCTGCTGCTGCTGCTGTTAGCTGCTGCTGCTGTTAGCTGCTGCTGCTGCTAGCTGCTGCTATTACTCCTAGGTGCTGCTGCTGCTGCTGCTACCAGCTGGAGCTAGCTGCTGCTACTGCTGCTTGCTCCTGCTGCTAGCTGCTGCTGCTGCTGCTAGCTGCTGCTGCTGCTCCCAGCTGCTGCCAGCTGCTGCTGCTGCTGCTGCTGCTGCTGCTAGCTGCTGCTTCTGCTAGCTGCTGCTGCCAGCTGCTGCTCGCTGCTACTTCTGCTGTTGCTTGCTTCTGCTAGCTGCTGCCAGCTGCTGCTGGTGCTGCTGCTAGCTGCTGCTTCTACTAGCTGCTGCCAGCTGCTACTGCTGCTGCTGCTTGCTTCTGCTAGCTGCCAGCAGCTGCTGCTGCTGCTAGCTGCTGCTATTACTGCTAGGTGCTGCTGCTAGCTGATGCTGCTGCTACCTGCTGCTGCTGCAGCTGCTGCTAGCTGCTGCTTCTGCTTCTGCTGCTCCTGCTGCTACTACTACCAGCTGCTGCTGCTGCTGCTACCAGCTGCAGCTAGCTGCTTCCAGCTGCTGCTAGATGCTGCTACTGCTGCTTGCTCCTGCTGCCAGCTGCTGCTGCTGCTTGCTCCTGCTGCCAGCTGCTGCTGCTGCTGCTGCTGCTGCCAGCTGCTGCTAGCTGCTACTTCTGCTGCTGCTTGCTTCTGCTAGCTGCTGCCAGCTGCTGCTGGTGCTGCTGCTAGCTGCTGCTTCTACCAGCTGCTGCTAGCTGCTACTGCTGCTGCTGCTTGCTTATGCTAGCTGCCAGCAGCTGCTGCTGCTGCTAGCTGCTGCTATTACTGCTAGGTGCTGCTGCTGCTAGCTGATGCTGCTGCTATCTGCTGCTGCAGCTGCTGCTGCTGCTGCTGCTAGCTGCTGCTTCTGCTTCTGCTGCTGCTGCTGCTGCTACTACTACCAGCTGCTGCTGCTACCAGCTGCAGCTAGCTGCTTCCAGCTGCTGCTAGATGCTACTACTGCTGCTTGCTCCTGCCGCCAGCTGCAGCTGCTGCTGCTGCTGCTGCTCCTGCTGCTGCTGCTGATGCTGCTGCTGCTGCTGCCAGCTTCTGCCCGCTGCTACTTCTGCTGCTGCTTGCTTCTGCTAGCTGCTGCCAGCTGCTGCTGGTGCTGCTGCTAGCTGCTGCTTCTACTAGCTGCTGCCAGCTGCTGCTAGCTGCTACTGCTGCTGCTGCTAGCTGCTACTGCTGCTGCTGCTTGCTTCTGCTAGCTGCCAGCAGCTGCTGCTGCTGCTAGCTGCTGCTATTACTGCTAGGTGCTGCTGCTGCTAGCTGATGCTGCTGGTATCTGCTGCTGCTGCAGCTGCTGCTGCTGCTGCTGCTGCTGCTGCTACTACTACTACTACTACTACCAGCTGCTGCTGCTGCTGCTGCTGCTGCTACCAGCTGCAGCTAGCTGCTGCCAGCTGCTGCTAGATGCTGCTACTGCTGCTTGCTCCTGCTGCCAGCTGCTGCTAGATTCTGCTGCTGCTGCTGCTGCTGCTGCTGCTGCTGCTACTGCTGCTTGCTCCTGCTGCCAGCTGCTGGTGCTGCTGCTAGCTGCTGCTAGCTTCTGCCAGCTGCTGCTAGCTGCTGCTGCTGCTGCCAGCTGCTGCTAGCTGCTGCCAGCTGCTGCTAGATTCTGCTGCTGCTGCTTCTGCTGCCGCCGCTGCTGCTGCTGCTACTGCTGCTACTGCTGTGGCTGCTGCTAACTGCTGCCAGCTGCTGCCAGCTGCTGCTGCTGCTGCTGCTGCTAGCTGCTGCTTCTGCTAGCTGCTGCTTCTGCTAGCTGCTGCTGCTGCTAGCTGCTGCTTGTGCTAGCTGCTGCCAGTTGCTGCTAGCTGCTACTGCTGCTGCTGCTTGCTTCTGCTAGCTGCCAGCTGCTGCTGCTGCTTCTAGCCGCTGCTATTACTGCTAGGTGCTTCTGCTGCTAGCTGATGCTGCTGCAATCTGCTGCTGCTGCTGCTGCCAGCTGCTGCTAGATGCTGCTACTGCTGCTTGCTCCTGCTGCCAGCTGCTGCTGCTGCTGCTGCTAGCTGCTGCTTGCTTCTGCCAGCTGGTGCTGGCTGCTGCTAGAGTCTGCTGCTGCTGCTGCTGCTTCTGCTGCTGCTGCTGCTGCTGCTGCTAGCTGCTGCTCCTACTGCTGCTGCTAGCTGCTTCTGCTAGCTGCTGCTGCTACTGCTGCAGCTAGCTGCTGCTTCTGCTAGCTGCTGCTTCTGCTAGCTGCTTCTGCTGCTGCTGCTAGCTGCTGCTGCTGCTGCTGCTTGCTGCTGCAAGCTCCTGCTGCTGCTTGCTGCTGCTTCGTCTAGCTGCTGCTGCTGCTTGCTGCTGCTAGCTGCTGCTTCTTCTAGCTGCTGTTGCTAGCTGCTGCTTCTCCTATCTGCTGCTGCTGCTGCTAGCTGCTGCTGCTACTGCTGCTGCTAGCTGCTACTGCTGCTGCTGCCGCTGCTGTTAGCTGCTGCTGCTGCTGTTAGCTGCTACTGCTGCTAGCTGCTGCTATTACTGCTTGGTGCTGCTGCTGCTGCTGCTGCTAATAGCTGAAGCTAGCTTCTGCTACTGCTGCTTGCTCCTGCTGCCAGCAGCTGCTGCTGCTGCTGCTGCTGCCAGCTGCTGTTGCTGCTGCTGCTGCTTCTAGTTGCTGTGGCTGCTAGCTGCTGCTTCTGCTAGCTGCTGCTGCTGCTAGCTGCTGATGCTAGCTGCTGCTGCTGCTGCTGCTGCTGCTGCTGCTGCTGCTGCTAGCTGCTGCCAATTGCTGCTGCTGCTGTGAGCTGCTGCTGCTGCTAGCTGCTGCTATTACTGCTAGGTGCTGCTGCTGCTAGCTGCAGCTGCTGCTGCTGCTGCTGCTGCTGCTAGCTGCTGCCAGCTGCTGCTGCTGCTAGCTGCTGCTTCTGCTAGCTGCTGCTGCTAGCTGCTGCTGCTGCTAGCTGCTGCCAGCTGCTGCTGCTGCTGCTGCTAGCTGCTGCTTCTGCTAGCTGCTGCTGCTAGCTGCTGCTGCTGCTAGCTGCTGCCAGCTGCTGCTAGCTGCTGCCAGCTGCTGCTGCTTGCTGAAGCCTGCTGCTGCTGCTGCTAGCTGCGGCCAGCTGCCGCTCCTGCTGCTGCTGCTGCTGCTGCTGCTGCTACTACTTCTGCTGCTGCTGCTGCTACTACTTCTGCTGCTGCTGCTGCTACTAGCTGCAGCTTCTGCTAGCTGCATCTGCTGTTTCTGCTGCTGCTGCTAGCTGCTGCTGCTGCTGCTAGCTGCTGCTTCTTCTAGCTGCTGCTGCTAGCTGCTTCTGCTTCTGCTATCTGCTGTTGCTGCTATCTGCTGCTGCTAACTGCTACTGCTGCTGCTGCAGCTGTTAGCTGCTGCTGCTAGCTGCTGCTGCTGCTGTTAGCTGCTGCTGCTGCTGCTAGCTGCTGCTATTACTGCTAGGTGCTGCTGCTGCTTCTACCAGTTGGAGATAGCTGCTGCTTGCTCCTGCTGCCAGCTGCTGCTGCTGCTGCTGCTGCTAGCTGCTGCCAGCTGCTGTTGCTGCTGCTGCTGCTAGTTGCTGCGTCTGCTAGCTGCTGCTTCTGCGAGCTGCTGCGACTGCTAGCTGCTGATGCTAGCTGCTGCTGCAAGCTGGTGCTGCTGCTGCTGCTAGCTGCTGCTGCTGCTACCAGCTGCTGCTGCTGCTTCTGCTACCAGCTGCAGCTAGCCGCTGCCAGCTGCTGCTGCTGCTGCTAGCTGCTGCTAGCGTCTGCCAGCTGGTGCTAGCTGCTGCTAGATTCTGCTGCTGCTGCTGCTGCTGCTGCTCCTGCTGCTGCTGCTGCTGCTGCTGCTGCCGCCGCCGCCAGCTGCTGCCAGCTTCTGCTAGCTGCTGCTGCGGCTGCGGCTGCTGCTAGCTGCTGCCAGCTGCTGCTGCTGCTGCTCGCTGCTGCTTCTGCTAGCTGCTGCTGCTAGTTGCTTCCATGAGCTGCTGCTGCTACTGCTGCTGCTGCAGCTGCTGCTAGCTGCTGCTGCTTCTGCTAGCTGCTGCTGCTGCTTCCTGCTGCCAGCTGCTGCTGCTGCTGCTGCTGCTGCTAGCTGCTGCTTCTACTATCTCCTGCTGCTGCTGCTGCTGCTGCTAGCTGCTGCCAGCTGCTGCTAGCTGCTGCCAGCTGCTGCTGCTGCTGCTGCTGCTGCTGCTGCTACCAGCTGCTGCTGCTGCTGCTGCTGCCAGCTCCTGCTCGCTGCTGCTGCCAGCTTCTGCTCGCTGCTGCTGCTGCTGTGGCTGCTGCTGCTGCCGCTGCTACCAGCTGGAGCTAGCTGCTGCTAGCTGCTGCTACTGGTGCTTGCTCCTGCTGCCAGCTGCTGCTGCTGCTGCTAGCTGCTGCTAGCTTCTGCCAGCTGCTGCTAGCTGCTGCTGCTGCTGCCAGCTGCTGCTAGCTGCTGCTAGATTCTGCTGCTGCTGCTTCTGCTGCCGCCGCTGCTGCTGCTGCTGCTACTGCTGCTACTGCTGTGGCTGCTGCTTACTGCTGCCAGCTGCTGCTGCTGCTGCTGCTGCTAGCTGCTGCTTCTGCTAGCTGCTGCTTCTGCTAGCTGCTGCTGCCAGCTGCTGCTAGCTGCTACTTCTGCTGCTGCTTGCTTCTGCTAGCTTTTGCTGCTGCTAGCTGCTGCTTCTGCTAGCTGCTGCCAGGTGCTGCTAGCTGCTACTGCTGCTGCTGCTTGCTTCTGCTAGCTGCTAGCTGCTGCTGCTGCTGCTAGCTGATGCTGCTGCTGCTTCTGCTGCTGCTGCTGCTGCTGCTGCTGCTGCTGCTGCTGCTGCTGCTGCTGCTGCTGCTGCTGCTGCTGCTGCTGCTGCTGCTAGCTGCTGCTCCTACTGCTGCTGCTAGCTGCTTCTGCTAGCTGCTGCTGCTACTGCTGGTGCTACCTGCTGCTTCTGCCAGCTGCTGCTAGCTGCTACTGCTGCTGCTGCTAGCTGCTGCTATTACTGCTTGGTGCTGCTGCTGCTGCTGCTATTAGCTGAAGCTAGCTTCTGCTACTGCTGCTTGCTCCTGCTGCCAGCAGCTGCTGCTGCTGCCAGCTGCTGTTGCTGCTGCTGCTGCTGCTAGTTGCTGTGGCTGCTAGCTGCTGCTTCTGCTAGCTGCTGCTGCTGCTAGCTGCTGATGCTAGCTGCTGCTGCTAGCTGCTGCTGCTAGCTGCTGCTAGCTGCTGCTGCTGCTAGCTGCTGCCAGCTGCTGCTAGCTGCTGCCAGCTGCTGCTGCTGCTGCTGCTTGCTGAAGCCTGCTGCTGCTGCTGCTAGCTGCGGCCAGCTGCCGCTCCTGCTGCTGCTGCTAGCTGCAGCTTCTGCTGCTGCTGCTGCTACTACTTCTGCTGCTGCTGCTGCTACTACTTCTGCTGCTGCTGCTGCTGCTACTAGCTGCTGCTGCTACCAGCTGCTGCTAACTGCTACTGCTGCTGCTGCGGCTGCTAGCTGCTGCTGCTGCTGTTAGCTGCTGCTGCTGCTGCTGCTGCTGCTGCTGCTGCTGCTGCTGCTGCTGCTGCTGCTGCTGCTGCTGCTGCTGCTGCTGCTGCTGCTGCTGCTGCTGTTAGCTGCTGCTGCTGCTAGTTGCTGCTATTACTGCTAGGTGCTGCTGCTGCTGCTGCTGCTGCTGCTGCTGCTGCTGCTGCTGCTGCTGCTGCTGCTGCTGCTGCTGTTACCAGCTGGAGCTAGCTGCTGCTAGCTTCAGCTACTGCTGCTTGCTCCTGCTGCCAGCTGCTGCTGCTGCTGCTAGCTTCTGCCAGCTGCTGCTAGCTGCTGCTGCTGCTGCCAGCTGCTGCTGCTGCTAGCTGCTACCAGCTGCTGCTGCTGCTAGCTGCTGCTGCTGCTGCTGCTGCTGCTAGCTGCTGCTTCTGCTAGCTGCTTCTGCTGCTGCTGCTGCTTGCTGCTGCCAGCTGCTGCTGCTGCTAGCTGCTGCTTCGTCTAGCAGCTGCTGCTGCTTGCTGCTGCCAGCTGCTCCTGCTGCTAGATGCTGCTTCTTCTAGCTGCTGTTGCTAGCTGCTGCTGCTAGCTGCTGCTTCTGCTATCTGCTGCTGCTACTGCTAGCTGCTGCTGCTACTGCTGCTGCTGCCAGCTGCTGCTAGCTGCTACTGCTGCTGCTGCTGCTGCTGCTAGCTGCTTCTGCTGCTGTTAGCTGCTGCTGCTAGCTGCTGCTGCTGCTGTTAGCTGCTGCTGCTGCTAGCTGCTGCTATTACTGCTAGGTGCTGCTGCTGCTGCTGCTACCAGTTGGAGCTGGCTGCTGCTTGCTCCTGCTGCCAGCTGCTGCTGCTGCTAGTTGCTGCGGCTGCTAGCTGCTGCTTCTGCTAGCTGCTGCGGCTTCTAGCTGCTGCTGCTAGCTGCTGCCAGCTGCTGCCAGCTGCTGCTGCTGCTTCTGCTAGCTGCTGCTGCTGCTGCTAGCTGCTGATACTAGCTGCTGCTGCTAGCTGCTGCCAGCTGCTGCTGCTGCAAGCTGCTGCTATTACTGCTAGGTGCTGCTGCTGCTGCTGCTGCTGCTGCTGCTGCTGCTGCTGCTGCTGCTGCTGCTGCTGCTGCTGCTGCTGCTGCTGCTGCTGCTGCTGCTGCTGCTGCTGCTGCTGCTGCTACTGCTGCTGCTGCTGCTGCTGATGTTGTTGTGGCTGCTCCCAGCTGCTGCTGCTTGCTGCTGCTGCTGTTGCTGCTGCTGCTGCTGCTAGCTGCTGCTAGCTGCTGCCAACTGGTGCTAGCTGCTGCTAGATTCTGCTGCTGCTGCTGCTCCTGCTCCTGCTGCTACTGCTACTGATGCTGCTGCTGCTGCTTCTGCTGCTGCTGCTGCTGCTGCTGCTGCTGCTGCTGCTGCTGCTGCTGTTGCTGCTGCTGCTGCTCCTACTGCTGCTGCTAGCTGCTTCTGCTAGCTGCTCCTGCTACTGCTGCTGCTAGCTGCTGCTTCTGCTACCTGCTGCTGCTGCTGCTGCTGCTGCTGCTGCTGCTGCTGCTGCTGCTGCTGCTGCTGCTGCTAGCTGCTGCTACTGCTGCTGCTGCTGCTGCTGCTACTAGCAGCTGCTTCTGCTGCTGCTGCCAGCTGCAGCTGCTGCTAGCTGCTGCTTCGTCTAGCTGCTGCTGCCAGCTGCTCCTGCTGCTAGCTGCTGCTTCTTCTAGCTGCTGTTGCTACCTGCTGCTTCTGCTATCTGCTGCCAGCTGCTCCTGCTGCTAGATGCTGCTTCTTCTAGCTGCTGTTGCTAGCTGCTGCTGCTAGCTGCTGCTTCTGCTATCTGCTGCTGCTGCTGCTAGCTGCTAGCTGCTACTGCTGCTGCTGCTGCTGCTGCTGCTAGCTGCTTCTGCTGCTGTTAGCTGCTGCTGCTAGCTGCTGCTGCTGCTGCTGTTAGCTGCTGCTGCTGCTGCTAGCTGCTGCTATTACTGCTAGGTGCTGCTGCTGCTGCTGCTAGTTGCTGCGGCTGCTAGCTGCTGCTTCTGCTAGCTGCTGCGGCTGCTAGCTGCTGCTGCTAGCTGCTGCCAGCTGCTGCTGCTGCTTCTGCTAGCTGCTGCTGCTGCTGCTAGCTGCTGATACTAGCTGCTGCTGTTAGCTGCTGCCAGCTGCTGCTGCTGCAAGCTGCTGCTATTACTGCTAGGTGCTGCTGCTGCTGCTGCTGCTGCTGCTGCTGATGTTGTTGTGGCTGCTCCCAGCTGCTGCTGCTTGCTGCTGCTGCTGCTGCTGCTGTTGCTGCTGCTGCTGCTGCTGCTAGCTGCTGCTAGCTGCTGCCAACTGGTGCTAGCTGCTGCTAGATTCTGCTGCTGCTGCTGCTCCTGCTCCTGCTGCTACTGCTGCTGATGCTGCTGCTGCTGCTGCTTCTGCTGCTGCTGCTGCTGCTGCTGCTGCTGCTGCTGCTGCTGCTGTTGCTGCTGCTGCTCCTACTGCTGCTGCTAGCTGCTTCTGCTAGCTGCTCCTGCTACTGCTGCTGCTAGCTGCTGCTTCTGCTACCTGCTGCTGCTGCTGCTAGCTGCTGCTACTGCTGCTGCTGCTGCTGCTACTAGCAGCTGCTTCTGCTAGCTGCTTCTGCTGCTGCTGCCAGCTGCTGCTGCTGCTAGCTGCTGCTTCGTCTAGCTGCTGCTGCTGCTTGCTGCTGCCAGCTGCTCCTGCTGCTAGCTGCTGCTTCTTCTAGCTGCTGTTGCTAGCTGCTGCTTCTGCTATCTGCTGCTGCTGCTGCTAGCTGCTGCTGCTACTGCTGCTGCTGCCAGCTGCTGCTAGCTGCTAATGCTGCTGCTGCTAGCTGCTGATGTTAGCCGCTCCTGCTAGCTGCTGCCAGCTGCTGCTGCTGCTGCTGTTAGCTGCTGCTGCTCCTGCTAGCTGCTGCTATTACTGCTAGGTGCAGCTGCTGCTAGCTGCAGCTGCTGCTGCTGCTGCTGCTAGCTGCTGCTAGCTGCTGCCAGCTGCTGCTGCTGCTGCTAGCTGCTGCTTCTGCTAGCTGCTGCTGCTGCTGGCTACTGATGCTAGCTGCTGCTGCTAGCTGCTGCTTCTGCTAGCTGCTGCCAGCTGCTGCTGCTGCTGCTGCTAGCTGCTGCTATTACTGCTAGGTTCTGCTGCTGCTAGCTCCTGCTGCCAGCTGCTGCTGCTGCTGCTGCCAGCTGCTGCTAGCTGCTGCTAGATTCTGCTGCTGCTGCTTCTGCTGCTGCTGCTGCTGCTGCTGCTCCTGCTGCTGCTGCTGCTGCTGCTGCTGCTGCTGCAGCTGCTGCTGGTGCTGCTGCTGCTGCTGCTGCTAGCTGCTAGCTGCTGCTACTGCTGCTGCTGCTGCTGCTGCTGCTGCTGCTACTAGCTGCTGCTTCTGCTAGCTGCTTCTGCTGCTGCTGCTTGCTGCTGCCAGCTGCTGCTGCTGCTTGCTGCTGCCAGCTGCTCCTGCTGCTAGCTGCTGCTTCTTCTAGATGCTGTTGCTAGCTGCTGCTGCTAGCTGCTGCTACTGCTGCTGCTGCTGCTGCTGCTGCTGCTGCTTCTGCTGCTGCTTCTGCTGCTGCTGCTAGCTGCTGCTGCTGCTGCTGCTTGCTGCTGCCAGCTGCTGCTGCTGCTTGCTGCTGCTTGCTGCTACTGCTGCTGCTGCTGCTGTTAGCTGCTGCTGCTGCTAGCTGCTGCTATTACTGCTAGGTGCTGCTGCTGCTGCTGCTATTAGCTGGAGCTAGCTGCTGCTACTGCTGCTAGTTGCTGTGGCTGCTAGCTGCTGCTTCTGCTAGCTGCTGCTGCTAGCTGCTGCTGCTGCTAGCTGCTGCCAGCTGCTGCTGCTGCTGCTGCTAGCTGCTGCTTCTGCTAGCTGCTGCTGCTAGCTGCTGCTGCTGCTAGCTGCTGCCAGCTGCTGCTAGCTGCTGCCAGCTGCTGCTGCTTGCTGTAGCCTGCTGCTGCTGCTAGCTGCGGCCAGCTGCCGCTCCTGCTGCTGCTGCTACTACTTCTGCTGCTGCTGCTGCTACTACTTCTGCTGCTGCTGCTGCTACTAGCTGCAGCTTCTGCTAGCTGCATCTGCTGTTTCTGCTGCTGCTGCTAGCTGCTGCTGCTGCTGCTGCTAGCTGCTGCTTCTTCTAGCTGCTTCTGCTTCTGCTATCTGCTGTTGCTGCTATCTGCTGCTGCTAACTGCTACTGCTGCTGCTGCAGCTGTTAGCTGCTGCTGCTAGCTGCTGCTGCTGCTGTTAGCTGCTGCTGCTGCTGCTGCTAGCTGCTGCTATTACTGCTAGGTGCTGCTGCTGCTGCTACCAGTTGGAGATAGCTGCTGCTTGCTCCTGCTGCCAGCTGCTGCTGCTGCTGCTGCTGCTTGCTGCTGCCAGCTGCTGTTGCTGCTGCTGCTGCTAGTTGCTGCGTCTGCTAGCTGCTGCTTCTGCTAGCTGCTGCGACTGCTAGCTGCTGATGCTAGCTGCTGCTGCAAGCTGCTGCTGCTGCTGCTGCTAGCTGCTGCTGCTGCTGCTACCAGCTGCTGCTGCTGCTTCTGCTACCAGCTGCAGCTAGCCGCTGCCAGCTGCTGCTGCTGCTGCTGCTAGCTGCTGCTAGCGTCTGCCAGCTGGTGCTAGCTGCTGCTAGATTCTGCTGCTGCTGCTGCTGCTGCTCCTGCTGCTGCTGCTGCTGCTGCTGCTGCCGCCGCCGCCAGCTGCTGCCAGCTTCTGCTAGCTGCTGCGGCGGCTGCGGCTGCTGCTAGCTGCTGCCAGCTGCTGCTGCTGCTGCTCGCTGCTGCTTCTGCTAGCTGCTGCTGCTAGTTGCTTCCGTGAGCTGCTGCTGCTACTGCTGCTGCTGCAGCTGCTGCTAGCTGCTGCTGCTTCTGCTAGCTGCTGCTGCTGCTTCCTGCTGCCAGCTGCTGCTGCTGCTGCTGCTGCTAGCTGCTGCTTCTACTATCTCCTGCTGCTGCTGCTGCTGCTGCTAGCTGCTGCCAGCTGCTGCTAGCTGCTGCCAGCTGCTGCTTGCTGCTGCTGCTGCTGCTGCTACCAGCTGCTGCTGCTGCTGCTGCTGCTACCAGCTGCAGCTACCTGCTGCCAGCTGCTGCTAGATGCTGCTACTGCTGCTTGCTCCTGCTGCCAGCTGCTGCTAGATTC
>NW_028146747.1:440000-447500 GCF_055883805.1 Amblyomma maculatum
CTGCTGCTAGCTGATGCTGCTGCTGCTATCTGCTGCTGCGGCTGCTAGCTGCTGCTTCTGCTTCTGCTGCTGCTGCTGCTGCTACTACTACCAGCTGCTGCTGCTGCTGCTGCTAGCTGCTGCTTCTGCTAGCTGCTGCTGCTGCTGCTGCTAGCTGCTGATACTGCTGCTAGCTGCTGCTTCTGCTAGCTGCTTCTGCTGCTGCTGCTAGCTGCTGCTGCTGCTGCTTGCTGCTGCCAGCTGCTGCTGCTGCTAGCTGCTGCTGCTACTGCTGCTGCTGCCAGCTGCTGCTAGCTGCTAATGCTGCTGCTGCTAGCTGCTGATGTTAGCCGCTCCTGCTAGCTGCTGCCAGCTGCTGCTGCTGCTGCTGTTAGCTGCTGCTGCTCCTGCTAGCTGCTGCTATTACTGCTAGGTGCTGCTGCTGCTAGCTGCTGCCAGCTGCTGCTGCTGCTGCTAGCTGCTGCTTCTGCTAGCTGTTGCTGCTGCTGGCTACTGATGCTAGCTGCTGCTGCTAGCTGCTGCTTCTGCTAGCTGCGGCCAGCTGCTGCTGCTGCTGCTGCTGCTGCTAGCTGCTGCTATTACTGCTAGGTTCTGCTGCTGCTAGCTCCTGCTGCTGCTGCTGCTGCTGCTCCTGCTGCCAGCTGCTGCTGCTGCCAGCTGCTGCTAGCTGCTGCTAGATTCTGCTGCTGCTGCTTCTGCTGCTGCTGCTGCTGCTGCTGCTGCTGCTGCAGCTGCTGCTGGTGCTGCTGCTGCTGCTGCTGCTAGCTGCTAGCTGCTGCTACTGCTGCTGCTGCTGCTGCTGCTGCTACTAGCTGCTGCTTCTGCTAGCTGCTTCTGCTGCTGCTGCTTGCTGCTGCCAGCTGCTGCTGCTGCTTGCTGCTGCTTGCTGCTGCCAGCTGCTCCTGCTGCTAGCTGCTGCTTCTTCTAGATGCTGTTGCTAGCTGCTGCTGCTAGCTGCTGCTACTGCTGCTGCTGCTGCTGCTTCTGCTAGCTGCTTCTGCTGCTGCTGCTAGCTGCTGCTGCTGCTGCTGCTGCTTGATGCTGCCAGCTGCTGCTGCTCCTTGCTGCTGCTTGCTGCTACTGCTGCTGCTGCTGCTGTTAGCTGCTGCTGCTGCTAGCTGCTGCTATTACTGCTAGGTGCTGCTGCTGCTGCTGCTGCTATTAGCTGGAGCTAGCTGCTGCTACTGCTGCTTGCTCCTGCTGCCAGCAGCTGCTGCTGCTGCTGCTGCTGCTGCTAGTTGCTGTGGCTGCTAGCTGCTGCTTCTGCTAGCTGCTGCTGCTGCTAGCTGCTGATGCTAGCTGCTGCTGCCAGCTGCTGCTGCTGCTGCTAGCTGCTGCTATTACTGCTAGGTGCTGCTGCTGCTGCTGCTGCTGCTGCTGCTAGCTGCTGCCAGCTGCTGCTGGTGCTGCTGCTAGCTGCTGCTTCTACTAGCTGCTGCCAGCTGCTGCTAGCTGCTTCTGCTGCTGCTGCTTGCTTCTGCTAGCTGCCAGCTGCTGCTGCTGCTGCTAGCTGCTGCTATTACTGCTAGGTGCTGCTGCTGCTAGCTGATGCTGCTGCTGCTATCTGCTGCTGCGGCTGCTAGCTGCTGCTTCTGCTTCTGCTGCTGCTGCTGCTGCTACTACTACCAGCTGCTGCTGCTGCTGCTGCTAGCTGCTGCTTCTGCTAGCTGCTGCTGCTGCTGCTGCTGCTGCTAGCTGCTGATACTGCTGCTAGCTGCTGCTTCTGCTAGCTGCTTCTGCTGCTGCTGCTAGCTGCTGCTGCTGCTCCTTGCTGCTGCCAGCTGCTGCTGCTGCTAGCTGCTGCTTCGTCTAGCTGCTGCTGCTGCTTGCTGCTGCGAGCTGCTCCTGCTGCTAGATGCTGCTTCTTCTAGCTGCTGTTGCTAGCTGCTGCTGCTAGCTGCTGTTTCTGCTATCTGCTGCTGCTGCTAGCTGCTGCTGCTACTGCTGCTGCTGCCAGCTGCTGCTAGCTGCTGCTGCTGCAAGCTGCTGCTATTACTGCTAGGTGCTGCTGCTGCTGCTGCTGCTGCTGCTGCTGCTGCTGCTGCTGATGATGTTGTTGTGGCTGCTCCCAGCTGCTGCTGCTTGCTGCTGCTGCTGCTGCTGCTGCTGCTGCTGCTGCTGTTGCTGCTGCTGCTGCTGCTAGCTGCTGCTAGCTGCTGCCAACTGGTGCTAGCTGCTGCTAGATTCTGCTGCTGCTGCTGCTCCTGCTCCTGCTGCTACTGCTGCTGATGCTGCTGCTGCTGCTCCTACTGCTGCTGCTAGCTGCTTCTGCTAGCTGCTCCTGCTACTGCTGCTGCTAGCTGCTGCTTCTGCTACCTGCTGCTGCTGCTGCTGCTGCTGCTGCTGCTGCTGCTGCTGCTGCTGCTGCTGCTGCTAGCTGCTGCTACTGCTGCTGCTGCTGCTAGCTGCTGCTAGCTGCTGCCAACTGGTGCTAGCTGCTGCTAGATTCTGCTGCTGCTGCTGCTCCTGCTCCTGCTGCTACTGCTGCTGATACTGCTGCTGCTGCTGCTTCTGCTGCTGCTGCTGCTGCTGCTGCTACTGCTGCTGCTAGCTGCTTCTGCTAGCTGCTCCTGCTACTGCTGCTGCTAGCTGCTGCTTCTGCTACCTGCTGCTGCTGCTGCTGCTGCTGCTGCTGCTGTTGCTGCTGCTGCTGCTGCTAGCTGCTGCTACTGCTGCTGCTGCTGCTGCTGCTACTAGCAGCTGCTTCTGCTAGCTGCTTCTGCTGCTGCTGCCAGCTGCTGCTGCTGCTAGCTGCTGCTTCGTCTAGCTGCTGCTGCTGCTTGCTGCTGCCAGCTGCTCCTTCTGCTAGCTGCTGCTTCTTCTAGCTGCTGTTGCTAGCTGCTGCTTCTGCTATCTGCTGCTGCTGCTGCTAGCTGCTGCTGCTGCTGCTGCTGCCAGCTGCTGCTAGCTGCTACTGCTGCTGCTGCTAGCTGCTGATGTTAGCCGCTCCTGCTAGCTGCTGCCAGCTGCTGCTGCTGCTGCTGCTGTTAGCTGCTGCTAGCTGCTGCTAGCTGCTGCTAGCTGCTGCTAGCTGCTGCCAGCTGCTGCTGCTGCTAGCTGCTGCTTCTGCTAGCTGCTGCCAGCTGCTGCTGCTGCTGCTGCTAGCTGCTGCTATTACTGCTAGGTTCTGCTGCTGCTGCTGCTGCTCCTGCTGCCAGCTGCTGCTGCTGCTGCTGCTGATGCTGCCACCTGCTGCTAGCTGCTGCTAGATTCTGCTGCTGCTGCTGATGCTGCTGCTGCTTCTGCTGCTGATGCAGCTGCTGCTGCTGCTGCTGCTGCTGCTGCTGCTGCTGCTGCTGCCAGCTTCTGCTCGCTGCTGCTGCTGCTGCGGCTGCTGCTGCTGCTATCTGCTGCCAGCTGCTGCTGCTGCTGCCGCTGCTACCAGCTGGAGCTAGCTGCTGCTACTGCTGCTTGCTCCTGCTGCCAGCTGCTGCTGCTGCTGCTAGCTGCTGCTGCTGCTACCAGCTGCTGCTATTACTGCTAGGTGCTGCTGCTGCTAGCTGATGCTGCTGCTGCTATCTGCTGCTGCGGCTGCTAGCTGCTGCTTCTGCTTCTGTTGCTGCTGCTGCTGCTACTACTACCAGCTGCTGCTGCTGCTGCTGCTGCTGCTGCTGCTGCTGCTGCTAGCTGCTGCTTCTGCTATCTGCTGCTGCTGCTAGCTGCTGCTGCTACTGCTGCTGCTGCCAGCTGCTGCTAGCTGCTGCTGCTGCAAGCTGCTGCTATTACTGCTAGGTGCTGCTGCTGCTGCTGCTGATGATGTTGTTGTTGCTGCTCCCAGCTGCTGCTGCTTGCTGCTGCTGCTGCTGTTGCTGCTGCTGCTGCTGCTAGCTGCTGCTAGCTGCTGCCAACTGGTGCTAGCTGCTGCTAGATTCTGCTGCTGCTGCTGCTCCTGCTCCTGCTGCTACTGCTGCTGATGCTGCTGATGCTGCTGCTGCTGCTGCTTCTGCTGCTTCTGCTGCTGCTGCTGCTCCTACTGCTGCTGCTAGCTGCTTCTGCTAGCTGCTCCTGCTACTGCTGCTGCTAGCTGCTGCTTCTGCTACCTGCTGCTGCTGCTGCTGCTGCTGCTGCTGCTAGCTGCTGCTACTGCTGCTGCTGCTGCTAGCTGCTGCTAGCTGCTGCCAACTGGTGCTAGCTGCTGCTAGATTCTGCTGCTGCTGCTGCTCCTGCTCCTGCTGCTACTGCTGCTGATACTGCTGCTGCTGCTGCTTCTGCTGCTGCTGCTGCTGCTGCTGCTGCTGCTGCTGCTGCTACTGCTGCTGCTAGCTGCTTCTGCTAGCTGCTCCTGCTACTGCTGCTGCTAGCTGCTGCTTCTGCTACCTGCTGCTGCTGCTGCTGCTGCTGCTGCTGTTGCTGCTGCTGCTGCTGCTGCTAGCTGCTGCTACTGCTGCTGCTGCTGCTGCTGCTACTAGCAGCTGCTTCTGCTGCTGCTGCCAGCTGCTGCTGCTGCTAGCTGCTGCTTCGTCTAGCTGCTGCTGCTGCTTGCTGCTGCCAGCTGCTCCTTCTGCTAGCTGCTGCTTCTTCTAGCTGCTGTTGCTAGCTGCTGCTTCTGCTATCTGCTGCTGCTGCTGCTAGCTGCTGCTGCTGCTACTGCTGCTGTTGCCAGCTGCTGCTAGCTGCTACTGCTGCTGCTGCTAGCTGCTGATGTTAGCCGCTCCTGCTAGCTGCTGCCAGCTGCTGCTGCTGCTGCTGCTGTTAGCTGCTGCTAGCTGCTGCCAGCTGCTGCTGCTGCTAGCTGCTGCTTCTGCTAGCTGCTGCCAGCTGCTGCTGCTGCTGCTGCTGCTAGCTGCTGCTATTACTGCTAGGTTCTGCTGCTGCTGCTGCTGCTCCTGCTGCCAGCTGCTGCTGCTGCTGCTGCTGCTGCTGCTGCTGCCAGCTGCTGCTAGTTGCTGCTAGATTCTGCTGCTGCTGATGCTGCTGCTGCTGCTGCTTCTGCTGCTGATGCAGCTGCTGCTGCTGCTGCTGCTGCTGCTGCTGCTGCTGCTGCTGCTGCTGCTGCTGCTGCTGCTGCTGCTGCTGCTGCTGCTGCTGCTGCTGCCAGCTTCTGCTCGCTGCTGCTGCGGCTGCTGCTGCTGCTGCTGCCGCTGCTACCAGCTGGAGCTAGCTGCTGCTACTGCTGCTTGCTCCTGCTGCCAGCTGCTGCTGCTGCTGCTAGCTGCTGCTGCTGCTACCAGCTGCTGCTAGCTGCTGCCAGCTGCTGCTAGATTCTGCTGCTGCTGCTTCTGCTGCCGCCGCTGCAGCTGCTGCTGCTACAGCTGCTACTGCTGTGGTTGCTGCTAACTGCTGCCAGCTGCTGCCAGCTGCTGCTGCTGCTGCTGCTGCTGCTGCCGCTGCTACCAGCTGGAGCTAGCTGCTGCTACTGCTGCTTGCTCCTGCTGCCAGCTGCTGCTGCTGCTGCTAGCTGCTGCTGCTGCTGCTGCGCCTGCTGCTGCTGCTATCTGCTGCCAGCTGCTGCTGCTGCTGCTGCTGCCGCTGCTACCAGCTGGAGCTAGCTGCTGCTACTGCTGCTTGCTCCTGCTGCCAGCTGCTGCTGCTAGCTGCTGCTGCTGCTGCCAGCTGCTGCTAGCTGCTGCCAGCTGCTGCTAGATTCTGCTGCTGCTGCTTCTGCTGCCGCCGCTGCTGCTGCTGCTGCTACTGCTGCTACTGCTGTGGTTGCTGCTAACTGCTGCCAGCTGCTGCCAGCTGCTGCTGCTGCTGCTGCTGCTGCTAGCTGCTGCTTCTGCTAGCTGCTGCTGCCAGCTGCTGCTAGCTGCTACTTCTGCTGCTGCTTGCTTCTGCTAGCTGCTGCTGCTGCTAGCTGCTGCTTCTGCTAGCTGCTGCTGCTTGCTTCTGCTAGCTGCCAGCTGCTGCTGCTGCTTCTAGCCGCTGCTATTACTGCTAGGTGCTGCTGCTGCTAGCTGATGCTGCTGCTATCTGCTGCTGCTGCTGCTGCTGCTAGCTGCTGCTGCTGCTACCAGCTGCTGCTGCTCCTTCTGCTACCAGCTGAAGCTAGCTGCTGCAGCTGCTGCTGCTGCTGTTAGCTGCTGCTGCTGCTAGCTGCTGCTATTACTGCTAGGTGCTGCTGCTGCTGCTGCTATTAGCTGGAGCTAGCTGCTGCTACTGCTGCTGCTGCTGCTTCTGCTGCTGCTGCTGCTGCTGCTCCTGCTGCTGCTCCTACTGCTGCTGCTAGCTGCTGCTGCTACTGCTGCTGCTAGCTGCTGCTTCTGCTAGCTGCTGCTGCTAGCTGCTGCTTCTGCTAGCTGCTGCTGCTACTGCTGCTGCTACTAGCTGCTGCTTCTGCTAGCTGCTTCTGCTGGTGCTGCTAGCTGCTGCTGCTGCTGCTGCTGCTTGCTGCTGCCAGCTGCTGCTGCTTGCTGCTGCCAGCTGCTGCTGCTGCTTGCTGCTGCCAGCTGCTCCTGCTGCTAGCTGCTGCTTCTTCTAGATGCTGTTGCTAGCTGCTGCTGCTAGCTGCTGCTTCTCCTATCTGCTGCTGCTCTGCTGCTGCTACCAGCTGCTGCTAGCTGCTACTGCTGCTGCTGCTGCTGTTAGCTGCTGCTGCTGCTAGCTGCTGCTATTACTGCTAGGTGCTGCTGCTGCTGCTGCTATTAGCTGGAGCTAGCTGCTGCTACTGCTGCTTGCTCCTGCTGCCAGCAGCTGCTGCTGCTGCTGCTAGTTGCTGTGGCTGCTAGCTGCTGCTTCTGCTAGCTGCTGCTGCTGCTAGCTGCTGATGCCAGCTGCTGCTGCTGCTGCTAGCTGCTGCTATTACTGCTAGGTGCTGCTGCTGCTGCTGCTAGCTGCTGCCAGCTGCTTCTGCTGCTGCTGCTTGCTTCTGCTAGCTGCCAGCTGCTGCTGCTGCTGCTAGCTGCTGCTAATACTGCTAGCTGCTGCTTCTGCTTCTGCTGCTGCTGCTGCTGCTACTACTACCAGCCGCTGCTGCTGCTGCTGCTGCTAGCTGCTGCTTCTGCTTCTGCTAGCTGCTGCTGCTGCTGCTGCTGCTGCTAGCTGCTGATACTGCTGCTAGCTGCTGCTTCTGCTAGCTGCTTCTGCTGCTGCTGCTAGCTGCTGCTGCTGCTGCTTGCTGCTGCCAGCTGCTGCTGCTGCTAGCTGCTGCTTCGCCTAGCTGCTGCTGCTGCTTGCTGCTGCGAGCTGCTCCTGCTGCTAGATGCTGCTTCTTCTAGCTGCTGTTGCTAGCTGCTGCTGCTAGCTGCTGCTTCTGCTATCTGCTGCTGCTGCTAGCTGCTGCTGCTGCCAGCTGCTGCTAGCTGCTACTGCTGCTGCTGCTGCTGCTGCTGCTAGCTGCTTCTGCTGCTGTTTGCTGCTGCTGCTAGCTGCTGCTGCTGCTGTTAGCTGCTGCTGCTGCTAGCTGCTGCTATTACTGCTAGCTGCTGCTTGCTCCTGCTGCCAGCTGCTGCTAGTTGCTGTGGCTGCTAGCTGCTGCTTCTGCTAGCTGCTGCGGCTGCTAGCTGCTGCCAGCTGCTGCTGCTGCTTCTGCTAGCTGCTGCTGCTGCTGCTAGCTGCTGATAC
>NW_028146747.1:457500-467500 GCF_055883805.1 Amblyomma maculatum
GCTGCTGCTAGAGTCTGCTGCTGCTGCTGCTGCTGCTGCTGCTGCTGCTCCTGCTGCTGCTCCTACTGCTGCTGCTAGCTGCTTCTGCTAGCTGCTGCTGCTACTGCTGCTGCTAGCTGCTGCATCTGCTAGCTGCTGCTTCTGCTAGCTGCTGCTGCTGCTGCTGCTGCTGCTGCTGCTGCTGCTGCTGCTGCTAGCTGCTAGCTGCTGCTACTGCTGCTGCTGCTACTAGCTGCTGCTTCTGCTAGCTGCTTCTTCTGCTGCTGCTAGCTGCTGCTGCTGCTGCTGCTTGCTGCTGCCAGCTGCTGCTGCTGCTTGCTGCTGCTTGCTGCTGCCAGCTGCTCCTGCTGCTAACTGCTGCTTCTTCTAGCTGCTGTTGCTAGCTGCTGCTGCTAGCTGCTGCTTCTTCTATCTGCTGCTGCTGCTCTGCTGCTGCTGCCAGCTGCTGCTAGCTGCTACTGCTGCTGCTGCTAGCTGCTTCTGCTGCTGTTAGCTGCTGCTGCTGTTAGCTGCTGCTGCTGCTGCCAGCTGCTGCTGCTGCTTCTGCTAGCTGCTGATGCTAGCTGCTGCTGCTAGCTGCTGCCAGCTGCTGCTGCTGCAAGCTGCTGCTATTACTGCTTGGTGCTGCTGCTGCTGCTGCTGCTGCTGCTGCTGCTGCTGCTGCTGCTGCTGCTGCTGCTGCTGCTGCTGCTGCTGCTGCTGCTGCTGCTGATGTTGTTGTGGCTGCTCCCAGCTGCTGCTGCTGCTTGCTGCTGCTGCTGCTGCTGTTGCTGCTGCTGCTGCTGCTGCTGCTAGCTGCTGCTAGCTGCTGCCAACTGGTGCTAGCTGCTGCTAGATTCTGATGCTGCTGCTGCTCCTGCTCCTGCTGCTACTGCTGCTGATGCTGCTGCTGCTGCTTCTGCTGCTGCTGCTGCTGCTGCTGCTGCTACTAGCAGCTGCTTCTGCTAGCTGCTTCTGCTGCTGCTGCCAGCTGCTGCTGCTGCTGCTGCTAGCTGCTGCTTCGTCTAGCTGCTGCTGCTGCTTGCTGCTGCCAGCTGCTCCTGCTGCTAGCTGCTGCTTCTTCTAGCTGCTGTTGCTAGCTGCTGCTTCTGCTAGCTGCTGCTGCTGCTAGCTGCTGCTGATGCTAGCTGCTGCTGCTGCTAGCTGCTGCCAGCTGCTGCTAGCTGCTGCCAGCTGCTGCTGCTGCTGCTTGCTGAAGCCTGCTGCTGCTGCTGCTAGCTGCAGCTTCTGCTGCTGCTGCTGCTACTACTTCTGCTGCTGCCGCTGCTGCTACTAGCTGCAGCTTCTGCTAGCTGCTTCTGCTGCTTCTGCTGCTGCTGCTGCTGGTGCTAGCTGCTGCTGCTGCTGCTGCTGCTGCTGCCGCTGCTACCAGCTGGAGCTAGCTGCTGCTACTGCTGCTTGCTCCTGCTGCCAGCTGCTGCTGCTGCTGCCAGCTGCTGCTAGCTGCTGCCAGCTGCTGCTAGATTCTGCTGCTGCTGCTTCTGCTGCCGCCGCTGCTGCTGCTACTGCTGTGGTTGCTGCTAACTGCTGCCAGCTACTGCTGCTGCTGCTGCTGCTGCTAGCTGCTGCTTCTGCTAGCTGCTGCTGCCAGCTGCTGCTAGCTGCTACTTCTGCTGCTGCTTGCTTCTGCTAGCTGCTGCTGCTGCTAGCTGCTGCTTCTGCTAGCTGCTGCTGCTTGCTTCTGCTAGCTGCCAGCTGCTGCTGCTGCTAGCTGATGCTGCTGCTATCTGCTGCTGCTGCTGCTAGCTGCTGCTTCTGCTTCTGCTGCTGCTGCTGCTGCTACTACTACCAGCTGCTGCTGCTACTGCTGCTGCTGCCAGCTGCTGCTAGCTGCTACTGCTGCTGCTGCTGCTGCTGCTGCTAGCTGCTGATACTGCTGCTAGCTGCTGCTTCTGCTAGCTGCTTCTGCTGCTGCTGCTAGCTGCTGCTGCTGCTGCTTGCTGCTGCTAGCTGCTGCTTCGTCTAGCTGCTGCTGCTGCGAGCTGCTCCTGCTGCTAGATGCTGCTTCTTCTAGCTGCTGTTGCTAGCTGCTGCTGCTAGCTGCTGCTTCTGCTATCTGCTGCTGCTGCTAGCTGCTGCTCCTACTGCTGCTAGCTGCTACTTCTGCTGCTGCTTGCTTCTGCTAGCTGCTGCTGCTGCTAGCTGCTGCCAGCTGCTGCTGGTGCTGCTGCTAGCTGCTGCTTCTACTAGCTGATGCCAGCTGCTGCTAGCTGCTTCTGCTGCTGCTGCTTGCTTCTGCTAGCTGCCAGCTGCTGCTGCTGCTGCTAGCTGCTGCTATTACTGCTAGGTGCTGCTGCTGCTAGCTGATGCTGCTGCTATCTGCTGCTGCTGCTGCTAGCTGCTGCTTCTGCTTCTGCTGCTGCTGCTGCTGCTACTACTACCAGCTGCTGCTGCTGCTGCTGCTGCTAGCTGCTGCTTCTGCTAGCTGCTGCTGCTGCTGCTGCTGCTAGCTGCTGATACTGCTGCTAGCTGCTGCTTCTGCTAGCTGCTTCTGCTGCTGCTGCTGCTGCTTGCTGCTGCCAGCTGCTGCTGCTGCTAGCTGCTGCTTCATCTAGCTGCTGCTGCTGCTTGCTGCTGCGAGCTGCTCCTGCTGCTAGATGCTGCTTCTTCTAGCTGCTGTTGCTAGCTGCTGCTGCTAGCTGCTGCTTCTGCTATCTGCTGCTGCTGCTACTGCTGCTGCTGCCAGCTGCTGCTAGCTGCTACTGCTGCTGCTGCTGCTGCTGCTAGCTGCTTCTGCTGCTGTTAGCTGCTGCTGCTAGCTGCTGCTGCTGCTGTTAGCTGCTGCTGCTGCTAGCTGCTGCTGCTATTACTGCTAGGTGCTGCTGCTGCTGCTGCTGCTGCTGCTGCTGCTGCTGCTGCTGCTGCTGCTGCTGCTGCTGATGTTGTTGTGGCTGCTACCAGCTGCTGCTGCTTGCTGCTGCTGCTGCTGCTGCTGCTGTTGCTGCTGCTGCTAGCTGCTGCTAGCTGCTGCCAACTGGTGCTAGCTGCTGCTAGATTCTGCTGCTGCTGCTGCTCCTGCTCCTGCTGCTACTGCTGCTGATGCTGCTGCTGCTGCTTCTGCTGCTGCTGCTGCTGCTGCTGCTGCTGCTGCTGCTGCTGCTGCTGCTGCTGCTGCTGCTGCTGCTGCTGCTGCTGCTGCTGCTGCTGCTGCTGCTGCTAGCTGCTGCCAGCTGCTGCTGCTGCAAGCTGCTGCTATTACTGCTAGGTGCTGCTGCTGCTGCTGCTGCTGATGATGATGTTGTTGTGGCTGCTCCCAGCTGCTGCTGCTGCTGCTGCTGTTGCTGCTGCTGCTGCTGCTAGCTGCTGCTAGCTGCTGCCAACTGGTGCTAGCTGCTGCTAGATTCTGCTGCTGCTGCTCCTGCTCCTGCTGCTACTGCTGCTGATGCTGCTGCTGCTTCTGCTGCTGCTGCTGCTGCTGCTGCTGCTCCTACTGCTGCTGCTAGCTGCTTCTGCTAGCTGCTCCTGCTACTGCTGCTGCTAGCTGCTGCTTCTGCTACCTGCTGCTGCTGCTGCTGCTGCTAGCTACTGCTGCTGCTACTAGCAGCTGCTTCTGCTAGCTGCTTCTGCTGCTGCTGCTGCTAGCTGCTGCTTCGTCTAGCTGCTGCTGCTGCTTGCTGCTGCCAGCTGCTCCTGCTGCTAGCTGCTGCTTCTTCTAGCTGCTGTTGCTAGCTGCTGCTTCTGCTATCTGCTGCTGCTGCTGCTAGCTGCTGCTGCAACTGCTGCTGCTGCCAGCTGCTGCTAGCTGCTAATGCTGCTGCTGCTAGCTGCTGATGTTAGCCGCTCCTGCTAGCTGCTGCCAGCTGCTGCTGCTAGCTGCAGCTGCTGCTGCTGCTGCTAGCTGCTGCTAGCTGCTGCCAGCTGCTGCTGCTGCTGCTGCTAGCTGCTGCTTCTGCTAGCTGCTGCTGCTGCTAGCTACTGATGCTAGCTGCTGCTGCTAGCTGCTGCTATTACTGCTAGGTTCTGCTGCTGCTAGCTGCTGCTGCTGCTGCTCCTGCTTCCAGCTGCTGCTGCTGCTGCTGCCAGCTGCTGCTAGCTGCTGCTAGCTGCTGCTAGATTCTGCTGCTGCTGCTTCTGCTGCAGCTGCTGCTGCTGCTGATGCAGCTGCTGCTGCTGCTGCTGCTGCTGCTCCTGCTGCTGCTGCTGCTGCTGCTGCTGCTGCTGCTGCTGCTGCTGCTGCTGCTGCTGCTGCTGCTGCTGCTGCTGCTGCTGCTGCTGCTGCTGCTGCTGCTGCTGCTGCTGCCAGCTTCTGCTCGCTGCTGCTGCTGCTGCTGCTGCTGCTGCCAGCTTCTGCTCGCTGCTGCTGCTGCTGCTGCTGCTATCTGCTGCCAGCTGCTGCTGCTGCTGCCGCTGCTACCAGCTGGAGCTAGCTGCTGCTACTGCTGCTTGCTCCTGCTGCCAGCTGCTGCTGCTAGCTTCTGCCAGCTGCTGCTAGCTGCTGCTGCTACTGCCAGCTGCTGCTAGATTCTGCTGCTGCTGCTTCTGCTGCCGCCGCTGCTGCTGCTGCTACTGCTGCTACTGCTGTGGTTGCTGCTAACTGCTGCCAGCTGCTGCTGCTGCTGCTGCTGCTAGCTGCTGCTTCTGCTAGCTGCTGCTGCCAGCTGCTGCTAGCTGCTACTTCTGCTGCTGCTTGCTTCTGCTAGCTCCTGCTGCTGCTAGCTGCTGCTTCTGCTAGCTGCTGCCAGTTGCTGCTAGCTGCTACTGCTGCTGCTGCTTGCTTCTGCTAGCTGCCAGCTGCTGCTGCTGCTTCTAGCCGCTGCTATTACTGCTAGGTGCTGCTAGCTGATGCTGCTGCTATCTGCTGCTGCTGCTGCTACCAGCTGCTGCTGCTGCTTCTGCTACCAGCTGCAGCTAGCTGCTGCAGCTGCTGCTAGATGCTGCTACTGCTGCTTGCTCCTCCTGCCAGCTGCTGCTGCTGCTAGCTGCTGCTTGCTTCTGCCAGCTGGTGCTGGCTGCTGCTAGAGTCTGCTGCTGCTGCTGCTGCTGCTGCTGCTGCTCCTGCTGCTGCTCCTACTGCTGCTGCTAGCTGCTTCTGCTAGCTGCTGCTGCTACTGCTGCTGCTAGCTGCTGCATCTGCTAGCTGCTGCTTCTGCTAGCTGCTGCTGCTGCTGCTGCTGCTGCTGCTGCTGCTGCTAGCTGCTAGCTGCTAGCTGCTGCTACTGCTGCTGCTGCTACTAGCTGCTGCTTCTGCTAGCTGCTTCTTCTGCTGCTGCTAGCTGCTGCTGCTGCTGCTGCTTGCTGCTGCCAGCTGCTGCTGCTGCTTGCTGCTGCTTGCTGCTGCCAGCTGCTCCTGCTGCTAACTGCTGCTTCTTCTAGCTGCTGTTGCTAGCTGCTGCTGCTAGCTGCTGCTTCTTCTATCTGCTGCTGCTGCTCTGCTGCTGCTGCCAGCTGCTGCTAGCTGCTACTGCTGCTGCTGCTAGCTGCTTCTGCTGCTGTTAGCTGCTGCTGCTGTTAGCTGCTGCTGCTGCTGCCAGCTGCTGCTGCTGCTTCTGCTAGCTGCTGATGCTAGCTGCTGCTGCTAGCTGCTGCCAGCTGCTGCTGCTGCAAGCTGCTGCTATTACTGCTAGGTGCTGCTGCTGCTGCTGCTGCTGCTGCTGCTGCTGCTGCTGCTGCTGCTGCTGCTGCTGCTGCTGCTGCTGCTGCTGCTGCTGCTGCTGCTGCTGCTGATGTTGTTGTGGCTGCTCCCAGCTGCTGCTGCTGCTTGCTGCTGCTGCTGCTGCTGTTGCTGCTGCTGCTGCTGCTGCTGCTAGCTGCTGCTAGCTGCTGCCAACTGGTGCTACCTGCTGCTAGATTCTGATGCTGCTGCTGCTCCTGCTCCTGCTGCTACTGCTGCTGATGCTGCTGCTGCTGCTTCTGCTGCTGCTGCTGCTGCTGCTGCTGCTGCTGCTACTAGCAGCTGCTTCTGCTAGCTGCTTCTGCTGCTGCTGCCAGCTGCTGCTGCTGCTGCTGCTAGCTGCTGCTTCGTCTAGCTGCTGCTGCTGCTTGCTGCTGCCAGCTGCTCCTGCTGCTAGCTGCTGCTTCTTCTAGCTGCTGTTGCTAGCTGCTGCTTCTGCTAGCTGCTGCTGCTGCTAGCTGCTGCTGATGCTAGCTGCTGCTGCTGCTAGCTGCTGCCAGCTGCTGCTAGCTGCTGCCAGCTGCTGCTGCTGCTGCTTGCTGAAGCCTGCTGCTGCTGCTGCTAGCTGCAGCTTCTGCTGCTGCTGCTGCTACTACTTCTGCTGCTGCCGCTGCTGCTACTAGCTGCAGCTTCTGCTAGCTGCTTCTGCTGCTTCTGCTGCTGCTGCTGCTGGTGCTAGCTGCTGCTGCTGCTGCTGCTGCTGCTGCCGCTGCTACCAGCTGGAGCTAGCTGCTGCTACTGCTGCTTGCTCCTGCTGCCAGCTGCTGCTGCTGCTGCCAGCTGCTGCTAGCTGCTGCCAGCTGCTGCTAGATTCTGCTGCTGCTGCTTCTGCTGCCGCCGCTGCTGCTGCTGCTGCTACTGCTGCTACTGTTGTGGTTGCTGCTAACTGCTGCCAGCTACTGCTGCTGCTGCTGCTAGCTGCTGCTTCTGCTAGCTGCTGCTGCCAGCTGCTGCTAGCTGCTACTTCTGCTGCTGCTTGCTTCTGCTAGCTGCTGCTGCTGCTAGCTGCTGCTTCTGCTAGCTGCTGCTGCTTGCTTCTGCTAGCTGCCAGCTGCTGCTGCTGCTAGCTGATGCTGCTGCTATCTGCTGCTGCTGCTGCTAGCTGCTGCTTCTGCTTCTGCTGCTGCTGCTGCTGCTACTACTACCAGCTGCTGCTGCTACTGCTGCTGCTGCCAGCTGCTGCTAGCTGCTACTGCTGCTGCTGCTGCTGCTGCTGCTAGCTGCTGATACTGCTGCTAGCTGCTGCTTCTGCTAGCTGCTTCTGCTGCTGCTGCTAGCTGCTGCTGCTGCTGCTTGCTGCTGCTAGCTGCTGCTTCGTCTAGCTGCTGCTGCTGCTTGCTGCTGCGAGCTGCTCCTGCTGCTAGATGCTGCTTCTTCTAGCTGCTGTTGCTAGCTGCTGCTGCTAGCTGCTGCTTCTGCTATCTGCTGCTGCTGCTAGCTGCTGCTCCTACTGCTGCTAGCTGCTACTTCTGCTGCTGCTTGCTTCTGCTAGCTGCTGCTGCTGCTAGCTGCTGCCAGCTGCTGCTGGTGCTGCTGCTAGCTGCTGCTTCTACTAGCTGATGCCAGCTGCTGCTAGCTGCTTCTGCTGCTGCTGCTTGCTTCTGCTAGCTGCCAGCTGCTGCTGCTGCTGCTAGCTGCTGCTATTACTGCTAGGTGCTGCTGCTGCTAGCTGATGCTGCTGCTATCTGCTGCTGCTGCTGCTAGCTGCTGCTTCTGCTTCTGCTGCTGCTGCTGCTGCTACTACTACCAGCTGCTGCTGCTGCTGCTGCTGCTAGCTGCTGCTTCTGCTAGCTGCTGCTGCTGCTGCTGCTGCTGCTGCTAGCTGCTGATACTGCTGCTAGCTGCTGCTTCTGCTAGCTGCTTCTGCTGCTGCTGCTAGCTGCTGCTGCTGCTGCTTGCTGCTGCCAGCTGCTGCTGCTGCTAGCTGCTGCTTCATCTAGCTGCTGCTGCTGCTTGCTGCTGCGAGCTGCTCCTGCTGCTAGATGCTGCTTCTTCTAGCTGCTGTTGCTAGCTGCTGCTGCTAGCTGCTGCTTCTGCTATCTGCTGCTGCTGCTAGCTGCTGCTGCTACTGCTGCTGCTGCCAGCTGCTGCTAGCTGCTACTGCTGCTGCTGCTGCTGCTAGCTGCTTCTGCTGCTGTTAGCTGCTGCTGCTAGCTGCTGCTGCTGCTGTTAGCTGCTGCTGCTGCTAGCTGCTGCTGCTATTACTGCTAGGTGCTGCTGCTGCTGCTGCTGCTGCTGCTGCTGCTGCTGCTGCTGCTGCTGCTGCTGCTGCTGCTGCTGCTGCTGATGTTGTTGTGGCTGCTACCAGCTGCTGCTGCTTGCTGCTGCTGCTGCTGCTGCTGCTGTTGCTGCTGCTGCTAGCTGCTGCTAGCTGCTGCCAACTGGTGCTAGCTGCTGCTAGATTCTGCTGCTGCTGCTGCTCCTGCTCCTGCTGCTACTGCTGCTGATGCTGCTGCTGCTGCTTCTGCTGCTGCTGCTGCTGCTGCTGCTGCTGCTGCTGCTGCTGCTGCTGCTGCTGCTGCTGCTGCTGCTGCTGCTGCTGCTGCTGCTGCTGCTGCTAGCTGCTGCTATTACTGCTAGGTGCTGCTGCTGCTGCTGCTGCTGATGATGATGTTGTTGTGGCTGCTCCCAGCTGCTGCTGCTGCTGCTGTTGCTGCTGCTGCTGCTGCTAGCTGCTGCTAGCTGCTGCCAACTGGTGCTAGCTGCTGCTAGATTCTGCTGCTGCTGCTCCTGCTCCTGCTGCTACTGCTGCTGATGCTGCTGCTGCTTCTGCTGCTGCTGCTGCTGCTGCTGCTGCTGCTGCTCCTACTGCTGCTGCTAGCTGCTTCTGCTAGCTGCTCCTGCTACTGCTGCTGCTAGCTGCTGCTTCTGCTACCTGCTGCTGCTGCTGCTGCTGCTAGCTACTGCTGCTGCTACTAGCAGCTGCTTCTGCTAGCTGCTTCTGCTGCTGCTGCTGCTAGCTGCTGCTTCGTCTAGCTGCTGCTGCTGCTTGCTGCTGCCAGCTGCTCCTGCTGCTAGCTGCTGCTTCTTCTAGCTGCTGTTGCTAGCTGCTGCTTCTGCTATCTGCTGCTGCTGCTGCTAGCTGCTGCTGCAACTGCTGCTGCTGCCAGCTGCTGCTAGCTGCTAATGCTGCTGCTGCTAGCTGCTGATGTTAGCCGCTCCTGCTAGCTGCTGCCAGCTGCTGCTGCTAGCTGCAGCTGCTGCTGCTGCTGCTAGCTGCTGCTAGCTGCTGCCAGCTGCTGCTGCTGCTGCTGCTAGCTGCTGCTTCTGCTAGCTGCTGCTGCTGCTAGCTACTGATGCTAGCTGCTGCTGCTAGCTGCTGCTATTACTGCTAGGTTCTGCTGCTGCTAGCTGCTGCTGCTGCTGCTCCTGCTTCCAGCTGCTGCTGCTGCTGCTGCCAGCTGCTGCTAGCTGCTGCTAGCTGCTGCTAGATTCTGCTGCTGCTGCTTCTGCTGCAGCTGCTGCTGCTGCTGATGCAGCTGCTGCTGCTGCTGCTGCTGCTGCTCCTGCTGCTGCTGCTGCTGCTGCTGCTGCTGCTGCTGCTGCTGCTGCTGCTGCTGCTGCTGCTGCTGCTGCTGCTGCTGCTGCTGCCAGCTTCTGCTCGCTGCTGCTGCTGCTGCTGCTATCTGCTGCCAGCTGCTGCTGCTGCTGCCGCTGCTACCAGCTGGAGCTAGCTGCTGCTACTGCTGCTTGCTCCTGCTGCCAGCTGCTGCTGCTAGTTTCTGCCAGCTGCTGCTAGCTGCTGCTGCTGCTGCCAGCTGCTGCTAGATTCTGCTGCTGCTGCTTCTGCTGCCGCCGCTGCTGCTGCTGCTGCTACTGCTGCTACTGCTGTGGTTGCTGCTAACTGCTGCCAGCTGCTGCTGCTGCTGCTGCTGCTGCTGCTGCTAGCTGCTGCTTCTGCTAGCTGCTGCTGCCAGCTGCTGCTAGCTGCTACTTCTGCTGCTGCTTGCTTCTGCTAGCTCCTGCTGCTGCTAGCTGCTGCTTCTGCTAGCTGCTGCCAGTTGCTGCTAGCTGCTACTGCTGCTGCTGCTTGCTTCTGCTAGCTGCCAGCTGCTGCTGCTGCTTCTAGCCGCTGCTATTACTGCTAGGTGCTGCTAGCTGATGCTGCTGCTATCTGCTGCTGCTGCTGCTAGCTGCTGCTGCTGCTACCAGCTGCTGCTGCTACCAGCTGCTGCTGCTGCTTCTGCTACCAGCTGCAGCTAGCTGCTGCAGCTGCTGCTGGATGCTGCTACTGCTGCTTGCTCCTCCTGCCAGCTGCTGCTGCTGCTAGCTGCTGCTTGCTTCTGCCAGCTGGTGCTGGCTGCTGCTAGAGTCTGCTGCTGCTGCTGCTGCTGCTGCTGCTCCTGCTGCTGCTCCTACTGCTGCTGCTAGCTGCTGCAGCTGCTGCTG
>NW_028146747.1:470000-472500 GCF_055883805.1 Amblyomma maculatum
CTGCTTCTGCTGCTGATGCAGCTGCTGCTGCTGCTGCTGCTGCTGCTGCTGCTGCCAGCTTCTGCTCGCTGCTGCTGCTGCTGCGGCTGCTGCTGCTGCTATCTGCTGTTGCTGCTGCTAGCTGCTGCTTGCTTCTGCCAGCTGGTGCTGGCTGCTGCTAGAGTCTGCTGCTGCTGCTGCTGCTCCTGCTGCCGCTGCTGCTTCTGCTGCTGCTGCTGCTGCTGCTGCTCCTGCTGCTGCTCCTACTGCTGCTGCTAGCTGCTTCTGCTAGCTGCTGCTGCTACTGCTGCTGCTAGCTGCTGCTTCTGCTTGCTGCTGCTGCTAGCTGCTGCTTCTGCTAGCTGCTGCTGCTGCTGCTGCTGCTAGCTGCTAGCTGCTGCTACTGCTGCTGCTGCTGCTGCTGCTGCTACTAGCTGCTGCTTCTGCTAGCTGCTTCTGCTGCTGCTGCTGCTGCTGCTGCTGCTGCTGCTGCTGCTGCTGCTGCTGCTGCCGCCGCTGCTGCTGCTGCTGCTGCTGCTGCTACTCCTACTGCTGCTGCTAGCTCCTTCTGCTAGCTGCTCCTGCTACTGCTGCTGCTAGCTGCTGCTTCTGCTACCTGCTGCTGCTGCTGCTGCTGCTGCTGCTGCTAGCTGCTGCTGCTGCTGCTGCTGCTAGCTGCTGCTACTGCTGCTGTTACTAGCAGCTGCTTCTGCTGCTGCTGCCAGCTGCTGCTGCTGCTAGCTGCTGCTTCGTCTAGCTGCTGCTGCTGCTTGCTGCTGCCAGCTGCTCCTGCTGCTAGCTGCTGCTTCTTCTAGCTGCTGTTGCTAGCTGCTGCTTCTGCTATCTGCTGCTGCTGCTAGCTGCTGCTGCTACTGCTGCTGCTGCCAGCTGCTGCTAGCTGCTACTGCTGCTGCTGCTAGCTGCTGCTGCTGCTGTTAGCTGCTGCTGCTAGCTGCTGCCAGCTGCTGTTGCTGCTGCTGCTGCTAGTTGCTGCGGCTGCTAGCTGCTGCTTCTGCTAGCTTCTCCTGCTGCTAGCTGCTGATGTTAGCCGCTCCTGCTAGCTGCTGCCAGCTGCTGCTGCTGCTGCTGTTAGCTGCTGCTGCTGCTGCTGCTAGCTGCTGCTATTACTGCTAGGTGCTGCTGCTGCTAGCTGCAGCTGCTGCTGCTGCTGCTGCTAGCTGCTGCCAGCTGCTGCTGCTGCTGCTAGCTGCTGCTGCTGCTAGCTACTGATGCTAGCTGCTGCTGCTAGCTGCTGCTTCTGCTAGCTGCTGCCAGCTGCTGCTGCTGCTGCTGCTAGCTGCTGCTGTTGTTGCTGCTGCTGCTGCTGCTGCTGCTGCTGCTGCTGCTGCTGCTGCTGCTGCTGCTGCTGCTGCTGCTGCTGCTGCTGCCAGCTTCTGCTCGCTGCTGCTGCTGCTGCTGCGGCTGCTGCTGCTGCTAGCTGCTGCCAGCTGCTGCTGCTGCTGCTGCCGCTGCTACCAGCTGGAGCTAGCTGCTGCTACTGCTGCTTGCTCCTGCTGCCAGCTGCTGCTCCTAGCTGCTGCTAGCCTCTGCCAGCTGCTGCTAGCTGCTGCTGCTGCTAGCTGCTGCTAGCTGCTGCCAGCTGCTGCTAGATTCTGCTGCTGCTGCTTCTGCTGCCGCCGCTGCTGCTGCTGCTGCTACTGCTGCTACTGCTGTGCCTGCTGCCAGGTGCTGCCAGCTGCTGCTGCTGCTGCTGCTGCTAGCTGCTGCTTCTGCTAGCTGCTGCTGCCAGCTGCTGCTAGCTGCTACTTCTGCTGCTGCTTGCTTCTGCTAGCTGCTGCTGCTGCTAGCTGCTGCTTCTGCTAGCTGCTGCCAGTTGCTGCTAGCTGCTACTGCTGCTGCTGCTTGCTTCTGCTAGCTGCTAGCTGCTGCTGCTGCTTCTAGCCGCTGCTATTACTGCTAGGTGCTGCTGCTGCTAGCTGATGCTGCTGCTATCTGCTGCTGCTGCTGCTGCTGCTGCTAGCTGCTGCTGCTGCTACCAGCTGCTGCTGCTGCTTCTGCTACCAGCTGCAGCTAGCTGCTGCCAGCTGCTGCTAGATGCTGCTACTGCTGCTTGCTCCTGCTGCCAGCTGCTGCTAGATGCTGCTACTGCTGCTTGCTCCTGCTGGCAGCTGCTGCTGCTGCTGCTGCTGCTGCTGCTGCTGCTGCTGCTGCTGCTGCTGCTGCTGCTGCTGCTGCTGCTGCTGCTGCTGCTGCTAGCTGCTGCTCCTACTGCTGCTGCTAGCTGCTTCTGCTAGCTGCTGCTGCTACTGCTGCTGCTAGCTGCTGCTTCTGCTAGCTGCTGCTGCTAGCTGCTGCTTCTGCTAGCTGCTGCTGGTGCTGCTGCTGCTGCTGCTAGCTGCTAGCTGCTGCTACTGCTGTTGCTGCTGCTGCTACTAGCTGCTGCTTCTGCTGCTGCTGCTAGCTGCTGCTGCTGCTGCTGCTTGCTGCTGCCAGCTGCTGCTGCTGCTTGCTGCTGCCAGCTGCTCGTGCTGCTAGCTGCTGCTTCTTCTAGCTGCGGTTG
>NW_028146747.1:480000-487500 GCF_055883805.1 Amblyomma maculatum
GCTAGCTGCTGCTACTGCTGCTGCTGCTGCTACTAGCAGCTGCTTCTGCTAGCTGCTTCTGCTGCTGCTGCCAGCTGCTGCTGCTGCTAGCTGCTGCTTCGTCTAGCTGCTGCTGCTGCTTGCTGCTGCCAGCTGTTCCTGCTGCTAGTTGCTGCTTCTGCTAGCTGCTGTTGCTAGCTGCTGCTTCTGCTATCTGCTGCTGCTGCTAGCTGCTGCTGCTACTGCTGCTGCTGCCAGCTGCTGCTAGCTGCTACTGCTGCTGCTGCTGCTAGCTGCAGCTGCTGCTAGCTGCTGCCAGCTGCTGTTGCTGCTGCTGCTGCTAGTTGCTGCGGCTGCTAGCTGCTGCTTCTGCTAGCTGCTGCTGCTGCTAGCTGCTGATGTTAGCCGCTCCTGCTAGCTGCTGCCAGCTGCTGCTGCTGCTGCTGCTGTTAGCTGCTGCTGCTGCTGCTGCTAGCTGCTGCTATTACTGCTAGGTGCTGCTGCTGCTGCTGCTGCTAGCTGCTGCTAGCTGCTGCCAGCTGCTGCTGCTGCTGCTAGCTACTGATGCTAGCTGCTGCTGCTAGCTGCTGCTTCTGCTAGCTGCTGCCAGCTGCTGCTGCTGCTGCTAGCTGCTGCCAGCTGCTGCTCCGTCTAGCTGCTGCTGCCAGCTGCTCCTGCTGCTAGCTGCTGCTTCTGCTAGCTGCTACTGCTGCTGCTGCTTGCTTCTGCTAGCTGCCAGCTGCTCCTGCTGCTTCTAGATGCTGCTATTACTGCTAGGTGCTGCTGCTGCTAGCTGATGCTGCTGCTATCTGCTGCTGCTGCTGCTTCTACTGCTGCTGCTGCTACCAGCTGCTGCTGCTGCTTCTGCTACCAGCTGCAGCTAGTTGCTGCCAGCGACTGCTAGATGCTGCTACTGCTGCTTCCTCCTGCTGCCAGCTACTGCTGCTGCTGCTAGCTGCTGCTAGCATCTGCCAGCTAGTGCTAGCTGCTGCTAGATTCTGCTGCTGCTGCTGCTGCTGCTGTTGCTGCTGCTGCTGCTGCTACTCCTACTGCTGCTGCTAGCTGCTTCTGCTAGCTGCTGCTGCTACTGCTGCTGCTAGCTGCTGCTTCTGCTAGCTGCTGCTGCTGCTTACTGCTGCCAGCTGCTCCTGCTGCTAGCTGCTTCTTCTTCTAGCTGCTGTTGTTAGCTGCTGCTGCTAGCTGCTGCTTCTGCTATCTGCTGCTGCTGCTGCTAGCTGCTGCTTCTGCCAGCTGCTGCTAGCTGCTACTGCTGCTGCTGCTGCTGCTGCTAGCTGCTGCTGCTGGTGTTAGCTGCTGCTGCTGACTGTTAGCTGCTGCTGCTGCTAGCTGCTGCTATTACTGCTAGGTGCTGCTGCTGCTGCTGCTGCTGCTACCAGTTGGAGCTAGCTGCTGCTCGCTCCTGCTGCCAGCTGCTGCTGCTGCTGCTGCTTCTGCTACCAGCTGCAGCTAGCTGCTGCCAGCTGCTGCTAGATGCTGCTACTGCTGCTTCCTCCTGCTAGCTGCTGCTGCTGCTGCTGCTAGCTGCTGCTAGCGTCTGCCAGCTGGTGCTAGCTGCTGCTAGATTCTGCTGCTGCTGCTGCTGCTGCTGCTGCTGCTGCTGCTGCTGCTGCTGCTGCTGCTCCTACTGCTGCTGCTAGCTGCTTCTGCTAGCTGCTGCTGCTACTGCTGCTGCTGCTGCTGCTTCTGCTAGCTGCTTCTGCTGCTGCTGCTAGCTGCTGCTTCTGCTGCTTGCTGCTGCCATTTGCTGCAGCTAGCTGCTGCTTCGTCTAGCTGCTGCGGCTGCTTGCTGCTGCCAGCTGCTCCTGCTGCTTCTTCTAGCTGCTGTTGCTAGCTGCTGCTTCTGCTATCTGCTGCTGCTAGCTGCTGCTGCTACTGCTGCTGCTGCCAGCTGCTGCCAGCTGCTACTGCTGCTGCTGCTGCTGTTAGCTGCTGCTGCTGCTAGCTGCTGCTATTACTGCTAGGTGCTGCTGCTACCAGTTGGAGCTAGCTGCTGCTTGCTCCTGCTGCCAGCTGCTGCTGCTGCTGCTGCTGCTGCTAGCTGCTGCCAGCTGCTGTTGCTGCTGCTGCTGCTAGTTGCTGCGGCTGCTAGCTGCAGCTTCTGCTAGCTGCTGCGGCTGCTAGCTGCTGCTGCTATCTGCTGCCAGCTGCTGCTGCTGCTGCTGTTAGCTGCTGCTGCTGCTAGCTGCTGATATTACTGCTAGGTGCTGCTGCTGCTAGCTGCTGCTGCTAGCTGCTGATGCTAGCTGCTGCTGCTAGCTGCTGCCAGCTGCTGCTGCTGCTAGCTGCTGCTGCTGCAAGCTGCTGCTATTACTGCTAGGTGCTGCTGCTGCTGCTGCTGCTGCTGCTGCTGCTGCTGCTGCTGCTGCTGCTGCTGCTGCTGCTGCTGCTGCTGCTGCTGCTGCTGCTGCTGCTGCTGCTGCTGCTGATGTTGTTGTGGCTGCTGCTGCTTGCTGCTGCTGCTGCTGCTGCTGCTAGCTGCTGCTAGCTGCTGCCAGGTGGTGCTAGCTGCTGCTAGATTCTGCTGCTGCTGCTCCTGCTCCTGCTGCTACTGCTGCTGATGCTGCTGCTGCTGCTGCTGCTGCTCCTACTGCTGCTGCTAGCTGCTTCTGCGAGCTGCTCCTGCTACTGCTGCTGCTAGCTGCTGCTTCTGCTAGCTGCTGCTGCTGCTGCTGCTGCTGCTGCTTCTGCTAGCTGCTGCCAGCTGCTGTTGCTGCTGCTGCTGCTAGTGTCTGCGGCTGCTAGCTGCTGCTTCTGCTAGCTGCTGCTGCTGCTGCTAGCTGCTGATGTTAGCTGCTCCTGCTAGCTGCTGCCAGCTGCTGCTGCTGCTGCTGCTAGCTGCTGCTATTACTGCTAGCTGCTGCCAGCTGCTGCTGCTGCTAGCTGCTGCTTCTGCTAGCTGCTACCAGCTCCTGCTGCTGCTGCTGCTGCTAGCTGCTGCTATTACTGCTAGGTGCTGCTGCTGCTGCTGCTGCTGCTCCTGCTGCCAGCTGCTGCTAGCTGCTGCTAGATTCTGCTGCTGCTGCTGCTGCTTCTGCTGCTGATGCTGCTGCTGCTGCTGCTGCTGCTGCTGCTGCTGCTGCTGCTGCTGCTGCTGCTGCTGCTGCTGCTGCTGGCAGCTTCTGCTCGCTGCTGCTGCTGCTGCGGCTGCTGCTGCTGCTGCTGCGGCTGCTGCTGCTGCTAGCTGCTGCCAGCTGCTGCTGCTGCTGCTGCTGCCGCTGCTACCAGCTGGAGCTAGCTGCTGCTACTGCTGCTTGCTCCTGCTGCAGCTGCTGCTGCTGCTGCTAGCTGCTGCTAGCTTCTGCCAGCTGCTGCTAGCTGCTGCTGCTGCTGCCAGCTGCTGCTAGCTGCTGCCAGCAGCAGCAGCAGCCAGATTCTGCTGCTGCTGCTTCTGCTGCCGCCGCTGCTGCTGCTGCTACTGCTGCTACTGCTGTGGCTGCTGCTAACTGCTGCCAGCTGCTGCCACCTGCTGCTGCTGCTGCTGCTGCCAGCTGCTGCTTCTGCTAGCACTTGCTTCTGCTAGCTGCTGCTGCCAGCTGCTGCTAGCTGCTACTTCTGCTGCTGCTTGCTTGTGCTAGCTGCTGCTGCTGCTAGCTGCTGCTTCTGCTAGCTGCTGCCAGTTGCTGCTAGCTGCTACTGCTGCTGCTGCTTGCTTCTGCTAGCTGCCAGCTGCTGCTGCTGCTTCTAGCCGCTGCTATTACTGCTAGGTGCTGTTGCTGCTAGCTGATGCTGCTGCTGCTGCTGCTGCTGCTAGCTGCTGCTGCTGCTACCAGCTGCTGCTGCTGCTGCAAGAGTCTGCTGCTGCTGCTGCTGCTGCTGCTGTTGCTAGCTGCTGCTCCTACTGCTGCTGCTAGCTGCTTCTGCTAGATGCTGCTGCTACTGCTGCTGCTAGCTGCTGCTTCTGCTAGCTGCTGCTGCTAGCTGCTGCTGCTGCTGCTGCTGCTACTGCTGCTGCGACCAGCTGCTGCTAGCTGCTACTGCTGCTGCTGCTGCTGTTAGCTGCTGCTATTACTGCTAGGTGCTGCTGCTGCTTCTATTATCTGGAGCTAGCTGCTGCTACTGCTGCTTGCTCCTGCTGCCAGCAGCTGCTGCTAGCTGCTGCCAGCTGCTGCCAGCTGCTGTTGCTGCTGCTGCTGCTGCTGCTGCTAGTTGCTGTGGCTGCCAGCTGGTGCTTCTGCTAGTTGCTGCTGCTGCCAGCTGCTGCCAGCTGCTGCTGCTGCTGCTGCTGCTTCTGCTAGCTGCTGCTGCTGCTACTTCTGCTGCTGCTGCTGCTACTAGCTGCAGCTTCTGCTAGCTGCTTCTGCTGCTGCTGCTAGCTGCTGCTGCTGCTGCTTGCTGCTGCTGCTTGCTGCTGCCAGCTGCTGCTGCTGCTAGCTGCTGCTTCTTCTAGCTGCTGCTGCTGCTAGCTGCTGCTGCTGCTAGCTGCTGCCAGCTGCTGCTAGCTGCTGCCAGCTGCTGCTAGCTGCTGCTGCTGCTTGCTGAAGCCTGCTGCTGCTGCTGCTAGCTGCAGCTTCTGCTGCTGCTGCTGCTACTACTTCTGCTGCTGCTGCTGCTGCTGCTACTAGCTGCAGCTTCTGCTAGCTGCTTCTGCTGCTTCTGCTGCTGCTTGCTGCTGCCAGCTGCTGTTGTTGTGGCTGCTCCCAGCTGCTGCTGCTGCTGCTGCTGCTGCTGCTGCTGCTGCTGCTGCTAGCTGCTGCTACTGCTGCTGCTGCTGCTACTAGCAGCTGCTTCTGCTAGCTGCTTCTGCTGCTGCTGCCAGCTGCTGCTGCTGCTAGCTGCTGCTTCGTCTAGCTGCTGCTGCTGCTTGCTGCTGCCAGCTGTTCCTGCTGCTAGTTGCTGCTTCTGCTGCTGCTGTTGCTAGCTGCTGCTTCTGCTATCTGCTGCTGCTGCTAGCTGCTGCTGCTACTGCTGCTGCTGCCAGCTGCTGCTAGCTGCTACTGCTGCTGCTGCTGCTAGCTGCTGCCAGCTGCTGTTGCTGCTGCTGCTGCTAGCTGCTGCTGCTGCTAGCTGCTGATGTTAGCCGCTCCTGCTAGCTGCTGCCAGCTGCTGCTGCTGCTGCTGTTAGCTGCTGCTGCTGCTGCTGCTAGCTGCTGCTATTACTGCTAGGTGCTGCTGCTGCTGCTGCTAGCTGCTGCTAGCTGCTGCTGCTGCTGCTAGCTGCTGCTGCTGCTAGCTACTGATGCTAGCTGCTGCTGCTAGCTGCTGCTTCTGCTAGCTGCTGCCAGCTGCTGCTGCTGCTGCTAGCTGCTGCTGCTGCTAGCTGCTGCTCCGTCTAGCTGCTGCTGCCAGCTGCTCCTGCTGCTAGCTGCTGTTGCTAGCTGCTGCTGCTAGCTGCTGCTTCTGCTATCTGCTGCTGCTGCTGCTAGCTGCTGCTGGTGCCAGCTGCTGCTAGCTGCTACTGCTGCTGCTGCTGCTGCTAGCTGCTGCTGCTGGTGTTAGCTGCTGCTGCTAGCTGCTGCTGCTGCTGTTAGCTGCTGCTGCTGCTGCTGCTAGCTGCTGCTATTACTGCTAGGTGCTGCTGCTGCTGCTGCTGCTGCTACCAGTTGGAGCTAGCTGCTGCTTGCTCCTGCTGCCAGCTGCTGCTGCTGCTGCTGCTGCTGCTAGCTGCTGCCAGCTGCTGTTGCTGCTGCTGCTGCTAGTTGCTGCGTCTGCTAGCTGCTGCTCCTACTAGCTGCTGCGACTGCTAGCTGCTGATGCTAGCTGCTGCGACTGCTAGCTGCTGCAAGCTGCTGCTGCTGCTGCTGTTAGCGGCTGCTGCTTCTGCTACCAGCTGCAGCTAGCTGCTGCCAGCTGCTGCTAGATGCTGCTACTGCTGCTTCCTCCTGCTGCCAGCTGCTGCTGCTGCTGCTAGCTGCTGCTAGCGTCTGCCAGCTGGTGCTAGCTGCTGCTAGATTCTGCTGCTGCTGCTGCTGCTGCTGCTGCTGCTGCTGCTGCTGCTGCTGCTGCTGCTCCTACTGCTGCTGCTAGCTGCTTCTGCTAGCTGCTGCTGCTACTGCTGCTGCTAGCTGCTGCCAGCTGCTGCTGCTAGCTGCTGCTTCTGCTATCTGCTGCTGCTGCTGCTGCTAGCTGCTGCTGCTGCCAGCTGCTGCTAGCTGCTACTGCTGCTGCTGCTGCTGCTAGCTGCTGCTGCTGGTGTTAGCTGCTGCTGCTAGCTGCTGCTGCTGCTGTTAGCTGCTGCTATTACTGCTAGGTGCTGCTGCTGCTGCTGCTACCAGTTGGAGCTAGCTGCTGCTTGCTCCTGGTGCCAGCTGCTGCTGCTGCTGCTGCTGCTAGCTGCTGCCAGCTGCTGTTGCTGCTGCTGCTGCTGCTAGTTGCTGCGTCTGCTAGCTGCTGCTCCTGCTAGCTGCTGCGACTGCTAGCTGCTGATGCTAGCTGCTGCGACTGCTAGCTGCTGCAAGCTGCTGCTGCTGCTGCTGCTGCTGTTAGCGGCTGCTGCTTCTGCTACCAGCTGCAGCTAGCTGCTGCTAGATGCTGCTACTGCTGCTTCCTCCTGCTGCCAGCTGCTGCTGCTGCTGCTAGCTGCTGCTAGCGTCTGCCAGCTGGTGCTAGCTGCTGCTAGATTCTGCTGCTGCTGCTGCTGCTGCTGCTGCTGCTGCTGCTGCTGCTGCTGCTGCTGCTGCTGCTGCTGCTGCTCCTACTGCTGCTGCTAGCTGCTTCTGCTAGCTGCTGCTGCTACTGCTGCTGCTAGCTGCTGCTTCTGCTAGCTGCTGCTGCTGCTGCTGCTCCTGCTGCTCCTGCTCTCCTGCTGCTGCTAGCTGCTGATACTGCTGCTGCTGCTGCTGCTGCTAGCTGCTTCTTCATCTAGCTGCTGCTGCTGCTTGCTGCTGCCAGCTGCTCCTGCTGCTAGTTGCTGCTTCTGCTAGCTGCTGTTGCTAGCTGCTGCTTCTGCTATCTGCTGCTGCTGCTAGCTGCTGCTGCTACTGCTGCTGCTGCCAGCTGCTGCTAGCTGCTACTGCTGCTGCTGCTGCTAGCTGCTGCCAGCTGCTGTT
This sequence comes from Amblyomma maculatum, assembly GCF_055883805.1. Taxonomy (NCBI): domain Eukaryota; kingdom Metazoa; phylum Arthropoda; class Arachnida; order Ixodida; family Ixodidae; genus Amblyomma; species Amblyomma maculatum. Next base: position 486,987 of record NW_028146747.1, read on the forward strand.
GCTGCTGCTGCTGCTAGTTGCTGCGGCTGCTAGCTGCTGCTTCTGCTAGCTGCTGCTGCTGCTAGCTGCTGATGTTAGCCGCTCCTGCTAGCTGCTGCCAGCTGCTGCTGCTGCTGCTGCTGTTAGCTGCTGTTGCTGCTGCTAGCTGCTGCTATTACTGCTAGGTGCTGCTGCTGCTAGCTGCAGCTGCTGCTGCTGCTGCTGCTGCTAGCTGCTGCTAGCTGCTGCCAGCTGCTGCTGGTAGCTACTGATGCTAGCTGCTGCTAGCTGCTGCTTCTGCTAGCTGCTGCCAGCTGCTCCTGCTGCTGCTAGCTGCTGATATTACTGCTAGGTTCTGCTGCTGCTAGCTGCTGCTGCTGCTGCCAGCTGCTGCTAGCTGCTGCTAGATTCTGCTGCTGCTGCTACTGCTGCTGCTGCTGCTGCTGCTGCTGCTGCTGCTGCTGCTGCTGCTGCTGCTGCTGCTGCTGCTGCTGCTGCTGCTGCTGCTGCTGCTGCTGCTGCTGCTGCTGCTGCT